>NW_027103086.1:300000-519038 GCF_040182565.1 Anser cygnoides
GCAGTGAGTTAACAGAGTGCACTAGCACCACTGGGGATGCAGTGCAGTGAGTCCAGAGAGTGCACTGGCACCACTGGGGATGCAGTGCAGTGAGTCCAGAGAGTGCACGGGCTCCACTGGGGATGCAGTACAGTGAGTCCAGAGAGTGCACTGGCACCACTGGGGATGCAGTGCAGTGAGTCCAGAGAGTGCACTGGCACCACTGGGGATGCAGTGCAGTGAGTCCAGAGAGTGCTCTGGCAACACTGGGGATGCAGTGCAGTGAGTCCAGAGAGAGCACTGGCACCACTGGGGATGCAGTGCAGTGACTCGAGAGAGTGCACTGGCACCACTGGGGATGCAGTGCAGTGAGTCCAGAGAGTGCACTGGCACCACTTGGGATGCAGTGCAGTGAGTCCAGAGAGTGCACTGGCACCACTGGGGCTGCAGTGCAGTGAGTCCAGAGAGTGCACTGGCACCACTGGGGATGCAGTGCAGTGAGTCCAGAGAGTGCTCTGGCACCACTGGGGATGCAGTGCAGTGAGTCCAGAGAGTGCACTGGCACCACTGGGGATGCACTGCAGTGAGTCCAGAGAGTGCACTGGCAACACTGGGGATGCAGTGCAGTGAGTCCAGAGAGTGCACTGGCAATAATGGGGATGCAGTGCAGTGAGTCCAGAGAGTGCACTGGCACCACTGGGGATGCAGTGCAATGAGTCCAGAGAGTGCTCTGGCACCACTGGGGATGCAGTGCAGTGAGTCCAGAGAGTGCAGTGGCACCACTGGGGATGCAGTGCAGTGAGTCCAGAGAGTGCACTGGCAACACTGGGGATGCACTGCAGTGAGTCCAGAGAGTGCACTGGCACCACTGGGGATGCAGTGCAGTGAGTCCAGAGAGTGCACTGGCACCACTGGGGATGCAGTGCAGTGAGTCCAGAGAGTGCACTGGCAGCACTGGGGATGCATTGCAGTGAGTCCAGAGAGTGCACTGGCACCAGAGGGAATGCACTGCAGTGAATCCATTGAGTGCACTGGCACCACTGGGGATGCACTGCAGTGAATCCAGAGAGTGCACTGGCACCACTGGGACTGCAGTGCAGTGAGTCCAGAGAGTGCACTGGCAGCACTGGGGATGCAGTGCACTGAGTCCAGAGAGTGCACTGGCACCACTGGGAATGCAGTGCAGTGAGTCCAGAGAGTGCACTGGCACCACTGGGAATGCAGTGCAGTGAGTCCAGTGAGTGTACTGGCACCACTGGAGATGCACTGCAGTGAGTCCAGAGAGTGCACTGGCACCACTGAGAATGCACTTCAGTGAGTCCAGAGAGTGCACTGGCACCACTGGGGATGCACTGCAGTGAGTCCAGAGAGTGCACTGGCACCACTGGGAATGCAGTGCAGTGAGTCCAGTGAGTGCACTGGCACCACTGGGGATGCACTGCAGTGAGTCCAGAGAGTGCACTGGCACCACTGAGAATGCACTTCAGTGAGTCCAGAGAGTGCACTGGCACCACTGGGGATGCAGTGCAGTGAGTCCAGAGAGTGCACTGGCACCACTGAGAATGCACTTCAGTGAGTCCAAAGAGTGCACTGGCACCACTGGGGATGCACTGCAGTGAGTCCAGAGAGTGCACTAGCACCACTGGGAATGCAGTTCAGTGAATCCAGTGAGTGCACTGGCACCACTGGGGATGCAGTGCAGTGAGTCCAGAGAGTGCACTGGCACCACTGGGAATGCACTGCAGTGAGCCCAGAGAGTGCACTGGCACCACTGGAGATGCAGTACAGTGAGTCCAGTGAATGCACTGGCAGCACTGGGGATGCAGTGCAGTGAGTCCAGAGAGTGCACTGGCACCACTGGTGATGCAGTATAGTGAGTCCAGTGAGTGCACTGGCACCACTGGGAATGCAGTGCAGTGAGTCCAGAGAGTGCACTGGCACCACTGAGAATGCACTTCAGTGAGTCCAGAGAGTGCACTGGCACCATTGGGGATGCAGTGCAGTGAGTCCAGACAGTGCACTGGCACCACTGGGGATGCAGTGCAGTGAGTCCAGAGAGTGCACTGGCACCACTGGGGATGCAGTGCAGTGAGTCCAGAGAGTGCACTGGCACCACTGGGGATGAAGTGCAGTGAGTCCAGAGAGTGCACTGGCAGCACTGGGGATGCAGTGTAGTGAGTCCAGAGAGTGCACTGGCACCACTGGGGATGCACTGCAGTGAGTCCAGAGAGCGCACTGGCACCACTGGCGATGCACTGCAGTGAGTCCAGAGAGTGCACTGGCACCACTGAGAATGCACTTCAGTGAGTCCAGAGAGTGCACTGGCACCACTGGGGATGCACTGCAGTGAGTCCAGAGAGTGCACTAGCACCACTGGGGATGCAGTGCAGTGAATCCAGTGAGTGCACTGGCACCACTGGGGATGCACTGCAGTGAGTCCAGAGAGTGCACTGGCACCACTGGGGATGCACTGCAGTGAGCCCAGAGAGTGCACTGGCACCACTGGGGATGCGGTGCCGGGAGTCCAGAGAGCTCTTTGGCACCACTGGGGATGCAGTGCAGTTACTGCAGAGAGTGCACTGGCAACACTGGGGATGCAGTACAGTGAGTCCAGAGAGTGCACTGGCACCACATGTGATGCACTGCAGTGAGTCCAGAGAGTGCTCTGGCACCACTGGGGATGCAGTGCAGTGAGTCCAGAGAGTGCACTGGCACCACTGGGAATGCAGTGCAGTGAGTCCAGAGAGTGCACTGGCACCACTGGGGATGCGGTGCAGTGAGTCCAGAGAATGCACTGGCACCAATGGGGATGCAGTGCAGTGAGTCCAGAGAGTGCACTGGCACCACTGGGGATGCAGTGCAGTCAGTCCAGTGAGTGTACTGGCACCACTAGGGATGCACTGCAGTGAGTCCAGAGAGTGCACTGACACCACTGTGAATGCCCTTCAGTGAGTCCAGAGAGTGCACTGGCACCACTGGGGATGCAGTGCAGTGAGTGCAGAGAGTGCACTGGCACCACTGGGGATGCAGATCAGTGAGTCCAGAGAGTGCACTGGCACCACTAGGGATGCAGTGCAGTGAGTCCAGAGAGTGCACAGGCAGCACTGGGGATGCAGTGCCGGGAGTCCAGAGAGTGCACTGGTAATACTGGGGATGCAGTGCAGTGAGTCCAGAGAGTGCACTGGCACCACTGGGAATGCAGTGCAGTGAGTCCAGAGAGTGCACTGGCACCACTGAGAATGCACTTCAGTGAGTCCAGAGAGTGCACTGGCACCACTGGGGATGCAGTGCAGTGAGTCCAGAGAGTGCACTGGCACCACTGAGAATGCACTTCAGTGAGTCCAAAGAGTGCACTGGCACCACTGGGGATGCACTGCAGTGAGTCCAGAGAGTGCACTAGCACCACTGGGGATGCAGTGCAGTGAGTCCAGAGAGTGCACTGGCACCACTGGAAATGCACTGCAGTGAGCCCAGAGAGTGCACTGGCACCACTGGAGATGCAGTACAGTGAGTCCAGTGAATGCACTGGCAGCACTGGGGATGCAGTGCAGTGAGTCCAGAGAGTGCACTGGCACCACTGGTGATGCAGTATAGTGAGTCCAGTGAGTGCACTGGCACCACTGGGGATGCACTGCAGTGAGTCCAGAGAGTGCACAGGCACCACTGGGGATGCACTGCAGTGAGTCCAGAGAGTGCACTGGCCCCACTGGGGATGCCCTGCAGTGAGTCCAGAGAGTGCACTGGCACCACTGGGGATGCAGTGCAGTGAGTCCAGAGAGTGCACTGGCACCACTGGGGATGCACTGCAGTGAGTCCAGAGAGTGCACTGGCACCACTGGGGATGCAGTGCAGTGAGTCCAGAGAGTGCACTGGCACCACTGGGGATGCAGTGCAGTGAGTCCAGAGAGTGCACTGGCACCACTGGGGATGCAGTGCAGTGAGTCCAGAGAGTGCACTGGCACCACTGGGGATGCAGTGTAGTGAGTCCAGAGAGTGCACTGGCCCCACTGGGAATGCCCTTCAGTGAGTCCAGAGAGTGCACTGGCACCACTGGGGATGCACTGCAGTGAGTTAACAGAGTGCACTAGCACCACTGGGGATGCAGTGCAGTGAGTCCAGAGAGTGCACTGGCACCACTGGGGATGCAGTGCAGTGAGTCCAGAGAGTGCATGGGCTCCACTGGGGATGCAGTGCAGTGAGTCCAGAGAGTGCACAGGCAGCACTGGGGATGCAGTGCCGGGAGTCCAGAGAGTGCACTGGTAATACTGGGGATGCAGTGCAGTGAGTCCAGAGAGTGCACTGGCACCACTGGGAATGCAGTGCAGTGAGTCCAGAGAGTGCACTGGCACCACTGAGAATGCACTTCAGTGAGTCCAGAGAGTGCAGTGGCACCACTGGGGATGCAGTGCAGTGAGTCCAGAGAGTGCACTGGCACCACTGAGAATGCACTTCAGTGAGTCCAAAGAGTGCACTGGCACCACTGGGGATGCACTGCAGTGAGTCCAGAGAGTGCACTAGCACCACTGGGGATGCAGTGCAGTGAGTCCAGAGAGTGCACTGGCACCACTGGAAATGCACTGCAGTGAGCCCAGAGAGTGCACTGGCACCACTGGAGATGCAGTACAGTGAGTCCAGTGAATGCACTGGCAGCACTGGGGATGCAGTGCAGTGAGTCCAGAGAGTGCACTGGCACCACTGGTGATGCAGTATAGTGAGTCCAGTGAGTGCACTGGCACCACTGGGGATGCACTGCAGTGAGTCCAGAGAGTGCACAGGCACCACTGGGGATGCAGTGCAGTGAGTCCAGAGAGTGCATTGGCACCACTGGGGATGCACTGCAGTGAGTCCAGAGAGTGCACTGACCCCACTGGGGATGCCCTGCAGTGAGTCCAGAGAGTGCACTGGCACCACTGGGGATGCAGTGCAGTGAGTCCAGAGAGTGCACTGGCACCACTGGGGATGCACTGCAGTGAGTCCAGAGAGTGCACTGGCACCACTGGGGATGCAGTGCAGTGAGTCCAGAGAGTGCACTGGCACCACTGGGGATGCAGTGCAGTGAGTCCAGAGAGTGCACTGGCACCACTGGGGATGCAGTGTAGTGAGTCCAGAGAGTGCACTGGCCCCACTGGGAATGCCCTTCAGAAGTCCAGAGAGTGCACTGGCACCACTGGGGATGCACTGCAGTGAGTTAACAGAGTGCACTAGCACCACTGGGGATGCAGTGCAGTGAGTCCAGAGAGTGCACTGGCACCACTGGGGATGCAGTGCAGTGAGTCCAGAGAGTGCATGGGCTCCACTGGGGATGCAGTACAGTGAGTCCAGAGAGTGCACTGGCACCACTGGGGATGCAGTGCAGTGAGTCCAGAGAGTGCACTGGCACCACTGGGGATGCAGTGCAGTGAGTCCAGAGAGTGCTCTGGCAACACTGGGGATGCAGTGCAGTGAGTCCAGAGAGAGCACTGGCACCACTGGGGATGCAGTGCAGTGAGTCCAGAGACTGCACTGGCAACACTGGGGATGCACTGCAGTGAGTCCAGAGAGTGCACTGGCACCACTGGGAATGCAGTGCAGTGAGTCCAGAGATTGCACTGGCACCACGGGGGATGCACTTCAGTGAGTCCAGAGAGTGCACTGGCACCACTGGTGATGCACTGCAGTGAGTCCAGAGAGTGCACTGGCACCACTGGCGATGCACTGCAGTGAGTCCAGAGAGTGCACTGGCACCACTGGGGATGCAGTGCAGTGAGTCCAGAGAGTGCACTGGCACCAGAGGGAATGCACTGCAGTGAGTCCAGTGAGTGCACTGGCACCACTGGGGACGCAGTGCAGTGAGTGCAGAGAGTGCACTGGCAACACTGGGGATGCAGTGCAGTGAGTCCAGAGAGTGCACTGGCAACACTGGGGATGCAGTGCAGTGAGTCCAGAGAGTGCACAGGCAGCACTGGGGATGCAGTGCAGTGAGTCCAGAGAGTGCACTGGCACCACTGGGGATGCATTGCATTGAGTCCAGAGAGTGCACTGGCACCACTGGGGATGCAGTGAAGTGAGTGCAGAGAGTGCACTGGCACTACTGGGGATGCACTGCAGTGAGTCCACAGAGTGCACTGGCACCACTGGGGATGCACTGCAGTGAGTCCAGGGAGTGCACTGGCACCACTGGGGATGCCCTGCAGTGAATCCAGAGAGTGCACTGGCACCACTGGGGATGCACTGCAGTGAGTCCAGGGATAGCACTGGCACCACTGGGGATGCAGTGCAGTGAGTCCAGAGAGTGCACTGGCACCACTGGGGATGCCCTGCAGTGAGTCCATATAGTGCACTGGCACCACTGGGGATGCAGTGCAGTGAGTCCAGTGAGTGCACTGGCACCACTGGGGATGCACTGCAGTGAGTCCAGAGAGTGCACTGGCACCACTGAGAATGCACTTCAGTGAGTCCAGAGAGTGCACTGGCAGCACTGGGGATGCACTGCAGTGAATCCAGTGAGTGCACTGGCACCACTGGTGATGCAGTGCAGTGAGTCCAGAGAGTGCACTGGCACCACTGGGGATGCTGTGCAGCGAGTCCAGAGAGTGCACTGGCACCACTGGGGATGCAGTGCAGCAAGTCTAGAGAGTGCATTGGCACCACTGGGGATGCAGTGCAGTGAGTCCAGAGAGTGCACGGGCTCCACTGGGGATGCAGTTCAGTGAGTCCAGAGAGTGCACTGGCACCACTGGGGATGCAGTGCAGTGAGTCCAGAGAGTGCACTGGCACCACTGGGGATGCAGTGCAGTGAGTCCAGAGAGTTCACTGGCACCACTGGAGATGCACTTCATTGAGTGCAGAGACTGCACTGGCACCACTAGGGATGCAGTGCAGTGAGTCCAGTGAGTGTACTGGCACCACTGGGGATGCACTGCAGTGAGTCCAGAGAGTGCACTGGCAATACTGGGGATGCAGTGCAGTGAGTCCAGAGAGTGCACTGGCTCCACTGGGGATGCAGTGCAGTGAGTCCAGAGAGTGCACTGGCACCACTGGGGATGCACTGCAGTGAGCCCAGAGACTGCACTGGCACCACTGGGGATGCGGTGCCGGGAGTCCAGAGAGTGCTTTGGCACCACGTGGGATGCACTGCAGTTACTCCAGAGAGTGCACTGGCAACACTGGGGATGCAGTACAGTGAGTCCAGAGAGTGAACTGGCACCACTGGGGATGCACTGCAGTGAGTCCAGAGAGTGCTCTGGCACCACTGGGGATGCAGTGCAGTGAGTCCAGAGAGTGCATTGGCACCACTGGGGATGCACTGCAGTGAGTCCAGAGAGTGCACTGGCACCACTGGGGATGCAGTGCAGTGAGTCCAGAGAGTTCACTGGCACCACTGGAGATGCACTTCATTGAGTGCAGAGACTGCACTGGCACCACTAGGGATGCAGTGCAGTGAGTCCAGTGAGTGTACTGGCACCACTGGGGATGCACTGCAGTGAGTCCAGAGAGTGCACTGGCAATACTGGGGATGCAGTGCAGTGAGTCCAGAGAGTGCACTGGCTCCACTGGGGATGCAGTGCAGTGAGTCCAGAGAGTGCACTGGCACCACTGGGGATGCACTGCAGTGAGCCCAGAGACTGCACTGGCACCACTGGGGATGCGGTGCCGGGAGTCCAGAGAGTGCTTTGGCACCACGTGGGATGCACTGCAGTTACTCCAGAGAGTGCACTCGCAACACTGGGGATGCAGTACAGTGAGTCCAGAGAGTGAACTGGCACCACTGGGGATGCACTGCAGTGAGTCCAGAGAGTGCTCTGGCACCACTGGGGATGCAGTGCAGTGAGTCCAGAGAGTGCACTGGCACCACTGGTGATGCAGTGCAGTGAGTCCAGAGAGTGCACTGGCACCACTGGTGATGCACTGCAGTTACTCCAGAGAGTGCACTGGCACCACTGGGGATGCGGTGCAGTGAGTCCAGAGAGTGCACTGGCACCACTCAGGGTGCAGTGCGGTGAGTCCAGAGAATGCACTGGCACCAATGGGGATGCAGTGCAGTGAGTCCAGAGAGTGCACTGGCACCACTGGGGATGCAGTGCAGTCAGCCCAGTGAGTGTACTGGCACCACTGGGGATGCACTGCAGTGAGTCCAGAGAGTGCACTGGCCCCACTGGGAATGCCCTTCAGTGAGTCCAGAGAGTGCACTGGCACCACTGGGGATGCACTGCAGTGAGTTAACAGAGTGCACTAGCACCACTGGGGATGCAGTGCAGTGAGTCCAGAGAGTGCACTGGCACCACTGGGGATGCAGTGCAATGAGTCCAGAGAGTGCATGGGCTCCACTGGGGATGCAGTACAGTGAGTCCAGAGAGTGCACTGGCACCACTGGGGATGCAGTGCAGTGAGTCCAGAGAGTGCACTGGCACCACTGGGGATGCAGTGCAGTGAGTCCAGAGAGTGCTCTGGCAACACTGGGGATGCAGTGCAGTGAGTCCAGAGAGAGCACTGGCACCACTGGGGATGCAGTGCAGTGAGTCCAGAGAGTGCACTGGCAACACTGGGGATGCACTGCAGTGAGTCCAGAGAGTGCACTGGCACCAGAGGGAATGCACTGCAGTGAGTCCAGTGAGTGCACTGGCACCACTGGGGATGCTGTGCAGTGAGTGCAGAGAGTGCACTGGCACCACTGGGGATGCAGTGCAGTGAGTCCAGAGAGTGCAGTGGCACCACTGGTGATGCAGTGCAGTGAGTCCAGAGAGTGCACAGGCAGCACTGGGGATGCAGTGCAGTGAGTCCAGAGAGTGCACTGGCACCACTGGGGATGCATTGCATTGAGTCCAGAGAGTGCACTGGCACCACTGGGGATGCAGTGAAGTGAGTGCAGAGAGTGCGCTGGCACTACTGGGGATGCAGTGCAGTGAGTCCAGAGAGTGCACTGGCACCACTGGGGATGCACTGCAGTGAGTCCAGAGAGTGCACTGGCACCACTGGGGATGCACTGCAGTGAGTCCAGAGAGTGCACTGGCACCACTGGGGATGCCCTGCAGTGAATCCAGAGAGTGCACTGGCACCACTGGGGATGCACTGCAGTGAGTCCAGGGATAGCACTGGCACCACTGGGGATGCAGTGCAGTGAGTCCAGAGAGTGCACTGGCACCACTGGGGATGCCCTGCAGTGAGTCCAGAGAGTGCACTGGCACCACTGGGGATGCAGTGCAGTGAGTCCAGTGAGTGCACTGGCACCACTGGGGATGCACTGCAGTGAGTCCAGAGAGTGCACTGGCACCACTGAGAATGCACTTCAGTGAGTCCAGAGAGTGCACTGGCACCACTGGGGATGCACTGCAGTGAGTCCAGAGAGTGCACTGGCACCACTGGGGATGCAGTGCAGTGAATCCAGTGAGTGCACTGGCACCACTGGTGATGCAGTGCAGTGAGTCCAGAGAGTGCACTGGCACCACTTGGGATGCAGTGCAGCGAGTCCAGAGAGTGCACTGGCACCACTGGGGATGCAGTGCAGCAAGTCTAGAGAGTGCATTGGCACCACTGGGGATGCAGTGCAGTGAGTCCAGAGAGTGCACGGGCTCCACTGGGGATGCAGTGCAGTGAGTCCAGAGAGTGCACTGGCACCACTGGGGATGCAGTGCAGTGAGTCCAGAGAGTGCACTGGCACCACTGGGGATGCAGTGCAGTGAGTCCAGAGAGTGCACTGGCACCACTGGGTATGCAGTGCAGTGAGTCCAGAGAGTTCACTGGCACCACTGGAGATGCACTTCATTGAGTGCAGAGACTGCACTGGCACCACTAGGGATGCAGTGCAGTGAGTCCAGTGAGTGTACTGGCACCACTGGGGATGCAGTGCAGTGAGTCCAGAGAGTGCATTGGCACCACTGGGGATGCACTGCAGTGATTCCACAGAGTGCACTGGCACCACTGGGGATGCAGTGCAGTGAGTCCAGAGAGTGCACTGGCACCAATGGGGATGCACAGCAGTGAGTCCACAGAGTGCACTGGCACCACTGGGGATGCAGTACAGTGAGTCCAGAGAGTACACTGGCACCACTCAGGGTGCAGTGCGGTGAGTCCAGAGAGTGCACTGGCACCAGAGGGAATGCACTTCAGTGAGTCCAGTGAGTGCACTGGCACCAATGGGGATGCAGTGCAGTGAGTGCAGAGAGTGCACTGGCACCACTGGGGATGCACTGCAGTGAGTCCAGAGAGTGCAGTGGCACCACTGGGGATGCAGTGCAGTGAGTCCAGAGAGTGCACTGGCACCACTAGGGCTGCAGTGCAGTGAGTCCAGAGAGTGCACTGGCACCACTGGGGATGCAGTGCAGTGAGTCCAGAGAGTGCTCTGGCACCACTGGGGATGCAGTGCAGTGAGTCCAGAGAGTGCACTGGCACCACTGGGGATGCAGTGCAGTGAGTCCAGAGAGTGCACTGGCAACACTGGGGATGCAGTGCAGTGAGTCCAGAGAGTGCACTGGCACCACTGGGGATGCAGTGCAGTGAGTCCAGAGAGTGCACTGGCACCACTGGGGATGCAGTGCAGTGAGTCCAGAGAGTGCTCTGGCACCACTGGTGATGCAGTGCAATGAGTCCAGAGAGTGCTCTGGCACCACTGGGGATGCAGTGCAGTGAGTCCAGAGAGTGCACTGGCACCACTGGGGATGCAGGGCAGTGAGTCCAGAGAGTGCACTGGCAACACTGGGGATGCACTGCAGTGAGTCCAGAGAGTGCACTGGCACCACTGGGGATGCAGTGCAGTGAGTCAAGAGAGTGCACTGGCACCACTGGGGATGCAGTGCAGTGAGTCCAGAGAGTGCACAGGCAGCACTGGGAATGCAGTGCCGGGAGTCCAGAGAGTGCACTGGCAACACTGGGGATGCAGTGCAGTGAGTCCAGAGAGTGCACTGGCACCACTGGTGATGCACTGCAGTTACTCCAGAGAGTGCACTGGCACCACTGGGGATGCGGTGCAGTGAGTCCAGAGAGTGCACTGGCACCACTCAGGGTGCAGTGCGGTGAGTCCAGAGAATGCACTGGCACCAATGGGGATGCAGTGCAGTGAGTCCAGAGAGTGCACTGGCACCACTGGGGATGCAGTGCAGTCAGCCCAGTGAGTGTACTGGCACCACTGGGGATGCACTGCAGTGAGTCCAGAGAGTGCACTGGCCCCACTGGGAATGCCCTTCAGTGAGTCCAGAGAGTGCACTGGCACCACTGGGGATGCACTGCAGTGAGTTAACAGAGTGCACTAGCACCACTGGGGATGCAGTGCAGTGAGTCCAGAGAGTGCACTGGCACCACTGGGGATGCAGTGCAGTGAGTCCAGAGAGTGCACGGGCTCCACTGGGGATGCAGTACAGTGAGTCCAGAGAGTGCACTGGCACCACTGGGGATGCAGTGCAGTGAGTCCAGAGAGTGCACTGGCACCACTGGGGATGCAGTGCAGTGAGTCCAGAGAGTGCTCTGGCAACACTGGGGATGCAGTGCAGTGAGTCCAGAGAGAGCACTGGCACCACTGGGGATGCAGTGCAGTGAGTCCAGAGAGTGCACTGGCAACACTGGGGATGCACTGCAGTGAGTCCAGAGAGTGCACTGGCACCACTGGGAATGCAGTGCAGTGAGTCCAGAGTGTGCACTGGCAACACTGGGAATGCAGTGCAGTGAGTCCAGAGATTGCACTGGCACCACGGGGGATGCACTTCAGTGAGTCCAGAGAGTGCACTGGCACCACTGGTGATGCACTGCAGTGAGTCCAGAGAGTGCACTGGCACCACTGGGGATGCACTGCAGTGAGTCCAGAGAGTGCACTGGCACCACTGGGGATGCAGTGCAGTGAGTCCTGAGAGTGCACTGGCACCAGAGGTAATGCACTGCAGTGAGTCCAGTGAGTGCACTGGCACTACTGGGGATGCAGTGCAGTGAGTGCAGAGAGTGCACTGGCACCACTGGGGATGCAGTGCAGTGAGTCCAGAGAGTGCAGTGGCACCACTGGTGATGCAGTGCAGTGAGTCCAGAGAGTGCACAGGCAGCACTGGGGATGCAGTGCAGTGAGTCCAGAGAGTGCACTGGCACCACTGGGGATGCAGTGCAGTGAGTCCAGAGAGTGCACTGGCACCACTGGGGATGCAGCGAAGTGAGTGCAGAGAGTGCACTGGCACTACTGGGGATGCACTGCAGTGAGTCCACAGAGTGCACTGGCACCACTGGGGATGCACTGCAGTGAGTCCAGAGAGTGCACTGGCACCACTGGGGATGCCCTGCAGTGAGTCCAGGGATAGCACTGGCACCACTGGGGATGCAGTGCAGTGAGTCCAGAGAGTGCACTGGCACCACTGGGGATACCCTGCAGTGAGTCCATATAGTGCACTAGCACCACTGGGGATGCACTGCAGTGAGTCCAGGGATAGCACTGGCACCACTGGGGATGCAGTGCAGTGAGTCCAGAGAGTGCACTGGCACCACTGGGGATGCCCTGCAGTGAGTCCATATAGTGCACTGGCACCACTGGGGATGCAGTGCAGTGAGTCCAGTGAGTGCACTGGCACCACTGGGGATGCACTGCAGTGAGTCCAGAGAGTGCACTGGCACCACTGAGAATGCACTTCAGTGAGTCCAGAGAGTGCACTGGCACCAGAGGGAATGCACTGCAGTGAGTCCAGAGAGTGCACTGGCACCACTGGGGATGCCCTGCAGTGAATCCAGAGAGTGCACTGGCACCACTGGGGATGCACTGCAGTGAGTCCAGGGATAGCACTGGCACCACTGGGGATGCAGTGCAGTGAGTCCAGAGAGTGCACTGGCACCACTGGGGATGCCCTGCAGTGAGTCCATATAGTGCACTGGCACCACTGGGGATGCAGTGCAGTGAGTCCAGAGAGTGCACTGGCACCACGGGGGATGCAGTGCAGCAAGTCTAGAGAGTGCATTGGCACCACTGGGGATGCAGTGCAGTGAGTCCAGAGAGTGCACTGGCACCACTGGGGATGCAGTGCAGTGAGTCCAGAGACTGCACTGGCACCACTGGGGATGCAGTACAGTGAGTCCAGAGAGAGCACTGGCACCACTAGGGATGCACAGCAGTGAGTCCAGAGAGTGCATTGGCACCACTGGGGATGCAGTGCAGTGAGTCCAGAGAGTGCACTGGCACCACTGGAGATGCAGTGCAGTGAGTCCAGAGAGTGCACTGGCACCACTGGGAATGCAGTGCAGTGAGTCCAGAGAGTGCACTGGCACCACTGGGGATGCAGTGCAGTGAGTCCAGAGAGTGCACTGGCACCACTGGGTATGCAGTGCAGTGAGTCCAGAGAGTTCACTGGCACCACTGGAGATGCACTTCATTGAGTGCAGAGACTGCACTGGCACCACTAGGGATGCAGTGCAGTGAGTCCAGTGAGTGTACTGGCACCACTGGGGATGCACTGCAGTGAGTCCAGAGAGTGCATTGGCACCACTGGGGATGCAGTGCAGTGAGTCCAGAGAGTGCACTGGCACCAATGCGGATGCACAGCAGTCAGTCCAGAGAGTGCAGTGGCACCACTGGGGATGCAGTACAGTGAGTCCAGAGAGTGCACTGGCACCACTCAGGGTGCAGTGCGGTGAGTCCAGAGAGTGCACTGGCACCACTGGGAATGCACTGCAGTGAGTCCAGTGAGTGCACTGGCACCACTGGGGATGCACTGCAGTGAGTCCAGAGAGTGCACTGACACCACTGGTGATGCAGTATAGTGAGTCCAGTGAGTGCACTGGCACCACTGGGGATGCAGTGCAGTGAGTCCAAAGAGTGAACTGGCACCACTGGGGATGCAGTGCAGTGAGTCCAGAGAGTGCACTGGCACCACTGATGATGCAGTACAGTGAGTCCAGAGAGTGCACTGGCACCACTGGGGATGTAGTGCAGTGACTCGAGAGAGTGCACTGGCACCACTGGGGATGCAGTGCAGTGAGTCCAGAGAGTGCACTGGCACCACTTGGGATGCAGTGCAGTGAGTCCAGAGAGTGCACTGGCACCACTGGGGCTGCAGTGCAGTGAGTCCAGAGAGTGCACTGGCACCACTGGGGATGCAGTGCAGTGAGTCCAGAGAGTGCTCTGGCACCACTGGGGATGCAGTGCAGTGAGTCCAGAGAGTGCACTGGCACCACTGGGGATGCAGTGCAGTAAGTCCAGAGAGTGCACTGGCAACACTGGGGATGCACTGCAGTGAGTCCAGAGAGTGCACTGGCACCACTGGGGATGCAGTGCAGTGAGTCCAGAGAGTGCACTGGCACCACTAGGGCTGCAGTGCAGTGAGTCCAGAGAGTGCACTGGCACCACTGGGGATGCAGTGCAATGAGTCCAGAGAGTGCTCTGGCACCACTGGGGATGCAGTGCAGTGAGTCCAGAGAGTGCACTGGCACCACTGGGGATGCACTGCAGTGAGTCCAGGGATAGCACTGGCACCACTGGGGATGCAGTGCAGTGAGTCCAGAGAGTGCACTGGCACCACTGGGGATGCCCTGCAGTGAGTCCATATAGTGCACTGGCACCACTGGGGATGCAGTGCAGTGAGTCCAGTGAGTGCACTGGCACCACTGGGGATGCACTGCAGTGAGTCCAGAGAGTGCACTGGCACCACTGGGGATGCATTTCAGTGAGTCCAGAGAGTGCATGGCACCACAGCTGATGCACTGCAGTGAGTCCAGAGAGTGCACTGGCAGCACTGGGGATGCAGTGCAGTGAGTCCAGAGAGTGCACTGGCACCTCTGGGAATGCACTGCAGTGAGTCCAGAGAGTGCACTGGCACCAGAGGGAATGCACTGCAGTGAGTCCAGTGAGTGCACTGGCACCACTGGGGATGCAGTGCAGTGAGTGCAGAGAGTGCACTGGCACCACTGGGGATGCAGTGCAGTGAGTCCAGAGAGTGCAGTGCCACCACTGGTGATGCAGTGCAGTGAGTCCAGAGAGTGCACAGGCAGCACTGGGGATGCAGTGCAGTGAGTCCAGAGAGTGCACTGGCACCACTGGGGATGCAGTGCAGTGAGTCCAGAGAGTGCACTGGCACCACTGGGGATGCAGTGCAGTGAGTCCAGTGAGTGTACTGGCACCACTGGGGATGCAGTGCAGTGAGTCCAGAGAGTGCACTGGCACCACTGAGAATGTACTTCAGTGAGTCCAGAGAGTGCACTGGCACCACTGGGGATGCAGTGCAGTAAGTCCAGAGAGTGCACTGGCACCACTGAGAATGCACTTCAGTGAGTCCAAAGAGTGCACTGGCACCACTGGGGATGCACTGCAGTGAGTCCAGAGAGTGCACTAGCACCACTGGGAATGCTGTGCAGCGAGTCCAGAGAGTGCACTGGCACCACTGGGGATGCAGTGCAGCAAGTCTAGAGAGTGCATTGGCACCACTGGGGATGCAGTGCAGTGAGTCCAGAGAGTGCACGGGCTCCACTGGGGATGCAGTTCAGTGAGTCCAGAGAGTGCACTGGCACCACTGGGGATGCAGTGCAGTGAGTCCAGAGAGTGCACTGGCACCACTGGGGATGCAGTGCAGTGAGTCCAGAGAGTTCACTGGCACCACTGGAGATGCACTTCATTGAGTGCAGAGACTGCACTGGCACCACTAGGGATGCAGTGCAGTGAGTCCAGTGAGTGTACTGGCACCACTGGGGATGCACTGCAGTGAGTCCAGAGAGTGCACTGGCAATACTGGGGATGCAGTGCAGTGAGTCCAGAGAGTGCACTGGCTCCACTGGGGATGCAGTGCAGTGAGTCCAGAGAGTGCACTGGCACCACTGGGGATGCACTGCAGTGAGCCCAGAGACTGCACTGGCACCACTGGGGATGCGGTGCCGGGAGTCCAGAGAGTGCTTTGGCACCACGTGGGATGCACTGCAGTTACTCCAGAGAGTGCACTGGCAACACTGGGGATGCAGTACAGTGAGTCCAGAGAGTGAACTGGCACCACTGGGGATGCACTGCAGTGAGTCCAGAGAGTGCTCTGGCACCACTGGGGATGCAGTGCAGTGAGTCCAGAGAGTGCATTGGCACCACTGGGGATGCACTGCAGTGAGTCCAGAGAGTGCACTGGCACCACTGGGGATGCAGTGCAGTGAGTCCAGAGAGTTCACTGGCACCACTGGAGATGCACTTCATTGAGTGCAGAGACTGCACTGGCACCACTAGGGATGCAGTGCAGTGAGTCCAGTGAGTGTACTGGCACCACTGGGGATGCAGTGCAGTGAGTCCAGAGAGTGCACTGGCTCCACTGGGGATGCAGTGCAGTGAGTCCAGAGAGTGCACTGGCACCACTGGGGATGCACTGCAGTGAGCCCAGAGACTGCACTGGCACCACTGGGGATGCGGTGCCGGGAGTCCAGAGAGTGCTTTGGCACCACGTGGGATGCACTGCAGTTACTCCAGAGAGTGCACTCGCAACACTGGGGATGCAGTACAGTGAGTCCAGAGAGTGAACTGGCACCACTGGGGATGCACTGCAGTGAGTCCAGAGAGTGCTCTGGCACCACTGGGGATGCAGTGCAGTGAGTCCAGAGAGTGCACTGGCACCACTGGTGATGCAGTGCAGTGAGTCCAGAGAGTGCACTGGCACCACTGGTGATGCACTGCAGTTACTCCAGAGAGTGCACTGGCACCACTGGGGATGCGGTGCAGTGAGTCCAGAGAGTGCACTGGCACCACTCAGGGTGCAGTGCGGTGAGTCCAGAGAATGCACTGGCACCAATGGGGATGCAGTGCAGTGAGTCCAGAGAGTGCACTGGCACCACTGGGGATGCAGTGCAGTCAGCCCAGTGAGTGTACTGGCACCACTGGGGATGCACTGCAGTGAGTCCAGAGAGTGCACTGGCCCCACTGGGAATGCCCTTCAGTGAGTCCAGAGAGTGCACTGGCACCACTGGGGATGCACTGCAGTGAGTTAACAGAGTGCACTAGCACCACTGGGGATGCAGTGCAGTGAGTCCAGAGAGTGCACTGGCACCACTGGGGATGCAGTGCAATGAGTCCAGAGAGTGCATGGGCTCCACTGGGGATGCAGTACAGTGAGTCCAGAGAGTGCACTGGCACCACTGGGGATGCAGTGCAGTGAGTCCAGAGAGTGCACTGGCACCACTGGGGATGCAGTGCAGTGAGTCCAGAGAGTGCTCTGGCAACACTGGGGATGCAGTGCAGTGAGTCCAGAGAGAGCACTGGCACCACTGGGGATGCAGTGCAGTGAGTCCAGAGAGTGCACTGGCAACACTGGGGATGCACTGCAGTGAGTCCAGAGAGTGCACTGGCACCAGAGGGAATGCACTGCAGTGAGTCCAGTGAGTGCACTGGCACCACTGGGGATGCTGTGCAGTGAGTGCAGAGAGTGCACTGGCACCACTGGGGATGCAGTGCAGTGAGTCCAGAGAGTGCAGTGGCACCACTGGTGATGCAGTGCAGTGAGTCCAGAGAGTGCACAGGCAGCACTGGGGATGCAGTGCAGTGAGTCCAGAGAGTGCACTGGCACCACTGGGGATGCATTGCATTGAGTCCAGAGAGTGCACTGGCACCACTGGGGATGCAGTGAAGTGAGTGCAGAGAGTGCGCTGGCACTACTGGGGATGCAGTGCAGTGAGTCCAGAGAGTGCACTGGCACCACTGGGGATGCACTGCAGTGAGTCCAGAGAGTGCACTGGCACCACTGGGGATGCACTGCAGTGAGTCCAGAGAGTGCACTGGCACCACTGGGGATGCCCTGCAGTGAATCCAGAGAGTGCACTGGCACCACTGGGGATGCACTGCAGTGAGTCCAGGGATAGCACTGGCACCACTGGGGATGCAGTGCAGTGAGTCCAGAGAGTGCACTGGCACCACTGGGGATGCCCTGCAGTGAGTCCAGAGAGTGCACTGGCACCACTGGGGATGCAGTGCAGTGAGTCCAGTGAGTGCACTGGCACCACTGGGGATGCACTGCAGTGAGTCCAGAGAGTGCACTGGCACCACTGAGAATGCACTTCAGTGAGTCCAGAGAGTGCACTGGCACCACTGGGGATGCACTGCAGTGAGTCCAGAGAGTGCACTGGCACCACTGGGGATGCAGTGCAGTGAATCCAGTGAGTGCACTGGCACCACTGGTGATGCAGTGCAGTGAGTCCAGAGAGTGCACTGGCACCACTTGGGATGCAGTGCAGCGAGTCCAGAGAGTGCACTGGCACCACTGGGGATGCAGTGCAGCAAGTCTAGAGAGTGCATTGGCACCACTGGGGATGCAGTGCAGTGAGTCCAGAGAGTGCACGGGCTCCACTGGGGATGCAGTGCAGTGAGTCCAGAGAGTGCACTGGCACCACTGGGGATGCAGTGCAGTGAGTCCAGAGAGTGCACTGGCACCACTGGGGATGCAGTGCAGTGAGTCCAGAGAGTGCACTGGCACCACTGGGTATGCAGTGCAGTGAGTCCAGAGAGTTCACTGGCACCACTGGAGATGCACTTCATTGAGTGCAGAGACTGCACTGGCACCACTAGGGATGCAGTGCAGTGAGTCCAGTGAGTGTACTGGCACCACTGGGGATGCAGTGCAGTGAGTCCAGAGAGTGCATTGGCACCACTGGGGATGCACTGCAGTGATTCCACAGAGTGCACTGGCACCACTGGGGATGCAGTGCAGTGAGTCCAGAGAGTGCACTGGCACCAATGGGGATGCACAGCAGTGAGTCCACAGAGTGCACTGGCACCACTGGGGATGCAGTACAGTGAGTCCAGAGAGTACACTGGCACCACTCAGGGTGCAGTGCGGTGAGTCCAGAGAGTGCACTGGCACCAGAGGGAATGCACTTCAGTGAGTCCAGTGAGTGCACTGGCACCAATGGGGATGCAGTGCAGTGAGTGCAGAGAGTGCACTGGCACCACTGGGGATGCACTGCAGTGAGTCCAGAGAGTGCAGTGGCACCACTGGGGATGCAGTGCAGTGAGTCCAGAGAGTGCACTGGCACCACTAGGGCTGCAGTGCAGTGAGTCCAGAGAGTGCACTGGCACCACTGGGGATGCAGTGCAGTGAGTCCAGAGAGTGCTCTGGCACCACTGGGGATGCAGTGCAGTGAGTCCAGAGAGTGCACTGGCACCACTGGGGATGCAGTGCAGTGAGTCCAGAGAGTGCACTGGCAACACTGGGGATGCAGTGCAGTGAGTCCAGAGAGTGCACTGGCACCACTGGGGATGCAGTGCAGTGAGTCCAGAGAGTGCACTGGCACCACTGGGGATGCAGTGCAGTGAGTCCAGAGAGTGCTCTGGCACCACTGGTGATGCAGTGCAATGAGTCCAGAGAGTGCTCTGGCACCACTGGGGATGCAGTGCAGTGAGTCCAGAGAGTGCACTGGCACCACTGGGGATGCAGTGCAGTGAGTCCAGAGAGTGCACTGGCAACACTGGGGATGCACTGCAGTGAGTCCAGAGAGTGCACTGGCACCACTGGGGATGCAGTGCAGTGAGTCAAGAGAGTGCACTGGCACCACTGGGGATGCAGTGCAGTGAGTCCAGAGAGTGCACAGGCAGCACTGGGAATGCAGTGCCGGGAGTCCAGAGAGTGCACTGGCAACACTGGGGATGCAGTGCAGTGAGTCCAGAGAGTGCACTGGCACCACTGGTGATGCACTGCAGTTACTCCAGAGAGTGCACTGGCACCACTGGGGATGCGGTGCAGTGAGTCCAGAGAGTGCACTGGCACCACTCAGGGTGCAGTGCGGTGAGTCCAGAGAGTGCACTGGCACCAATGGGGATGCAGTGCAGTGAGTCCAGAGAGTGCACTGGCACCACTGGGGATGCAGTGCAGTCAGCCCAGTGAGTGTACTGGCACCACTGGGGATGCACTGCAGTGAGTCCAGAGAGTGCACTGGCCCCACTGGGAATGCCCTTCAGTGAGTCCAGAGAGTGCACTGGCACCACTGGGGATGCACTGCAGTGAGTTAACAGAGTGCACTAGCACCACTGGGGATGCAGTGCAGTGAGTCCAGAGAGTGCACTGGCACCACTGGGGATGCAGTGCAGTGAGTCCAGAGAGTGCACGGGCTCCACTGGGGATGCAGTACAGTGAGTCCAGAGAGTGCACTGGCACCACTGGGGATGCAGTGCAGTGAGTCCAGAGAGTGCACTGGCACCACTGGGGATGCAGTGCAGTGAGTCCAGAGAGTGCTCTGGCAACACTGGGGATGCAGTGCAGTGAGTCCAGAGAGAGCACTGGCACCACTGGGGATGCAGTGCAGTGAGTCCAGAGAGTGCACTGGCAACACTGGGGATGCACTGCAGTGAGTCCAGAGAGTGCACTGGCACCACTGGGAATGCAGTGCAGTGAGTCCAGAGTGTGCACTGGCAACACTGGGAATGCAGTGCAGTGAGTCCAGAGATTGCACTGGCACCACGGGGGATGCACTTCAGTGAGTCCAGAGAGTGCACTGGCACCACTGGTGATGCACTGCAGTGAGTCCAGAGAGTGCACTGGCACCACTGGGGATGCACTGCAGTGAGTCCAGAGAGTGCACTGGCACCACTGGGGATGCAGTGCAGTGAGTCCTGAGAGTGCACTGGCACCAGAGGTAATGCACTGCAGTGAGTCCAGTGAGTGCACTGGCACTACTGGGGATGCAGTGCAGTGAGTGCAGAGAGTGCACTGGCACCACTGGGGATGCAGTGCAGTGAGTCCAGAGAGTGCAGTGGCACCACTGGTGATGCAGTGCAGTGAGTCCAGAGAGTGCACAGGCAGCACTGGGGATGCAGTGCAGTGAGTCCAGAGAGTGCACTGGCACCACTGGGGATGCAGTGCAGTGAGTCCAGAGAGTGCACTGGCACCACTGGGGATGCAGCGAAGTGAGTGCAGAGAGTGCACTGGCACTACTGGGGATGCACTGCAGTGAGTCCACAGAGTGCACTGGCACCACTGGGGATGCACTGCAGTGAGTCCAGAGAGTGCACTGGCACCACTGGGGATGCCCTGCAGTGAGTCCAGGGATAGCACTGGCACCACTGGGGATGCAGTGCAGTGAGTCCAGAGAGTGCACTGGCACCACTGGGGATACCCTGCAGTGAGTCCATATAGTGCACTAGCACCACTGGGGATGCACTGCAGTGAGTCCAGGGATAGCACTGGCACCACTGGGGATGCAGTGCAGTGAGTCCAGAGAGTGCACTGGCACCACTGGGGATGCCCTGCAGTGAGTCCATATAGTGCACTGGCACCACTGGGGATGCAGTGCAGTGAGTCCAGTGAGTGCACTGGCACCACTGGGGATGCACTGCAGTGAGTCCAGAGAGTGCACTGGCACCACTGAGAATGCACTTCAGTGAGTCCAGAGAGTGCACTGGCACCAGAGGGAATGCACTGCAGTGAGTCCAGAGAGTGCACTGGCACCACTGGGGATGCCCTGCAGTGAATCCAGAGAGTGCACTGGCACCACTGGGGATGCACTGCAGTGAGTCCAGGGATAGCACTGGCACCACTGGGGATGCAGTGCAGTGAGTCCAGAGAGTGCACTGGCACCACTGGGGATGCCCTGCAGTGAGTCCATATAGTGCACTGGCACCACTGGGGATGCAGTGCAGTGAGTCCAGAGAGTGCACTGGCACCACGGGGGATGCAGTGCAGCAAGTCTAGAGAGTGCATCGGCACCACTGGGGATGCAGTGCAGTGAGTCCAGAGAGTGCACTGGCACCACTGGGGATGCAGTGCAGTGAGTCCAGAGACTGCACTGGCACCACTGGGGATGCAGTACAGTGAGTCCAGAGAGAGCACTGGCACCACTAGGGATGCACAGCAGTGAGTCCAGAGAGTGCATTGGCACCACTGGGGATGCAGTGCAGTGAGTCCAGAGAGTGCACTGGCACCACTGGAGATGCAGTGCAGTGAGTCCAGAGAGTGCACTGGCACCACTGGGAATGCAGTGCAGTGAGTCCAGAGAGTGCACTGGCACCACTGGGGATGCAGTGCAGTGAGTCCAGAGAGTGCACTGGCACCACTGGGTATGCAGTGCAGTGAGTCCAGAGAGTTCACTGGCACCACTGGAGATGCACTTCATTGAGTGCAGAGACTGCACTGGCACCACTAGGGATGCAGTGCAGTGAGTCCAGTGAGTGTACTGGCACCACTGGGGATGCACTGCAGTGAGTCCAGAGAGTGCATTGGCACCACTGGGGATGCAGTGCAGTGAGTCCAGAGAGTGCACTGGCACCAATGCGGATGCACAGCAGTCAGTCCAGAGAGTGCAGTGGCACCACTGGGGATGCAGTACAGTGAGTCCAGAGAGTGCACTGGCACCACTCAGGGTGCAGTGCGGTGAGTCCAGAGAGTGCACTGGCACCACTGGGAATGCACTGCAGTGAGTCCAGTGAGTGCACTGGCACCACTGGGGATGCACTGCAGTGAGTCCAGAGAGTGCACTGACACCACTGGTGATGCAGTATAGTGAGTCCAGTGAGTGCACTGGCACCACTGGGGATGCAGTGCAGTGAGTCCAAAGAGTGAACTGGCACCACTGGGGATGCAGTGCAGTGAGTCCAGAGAGTGCACTGGCACCACTGATGATGCAGTACAGTGAGTCCAGAGAGTGCACTGGCACCACTGGGGATGTAGTGCAGTGACTCGAGAGAGTGCACTGGCACCACTGGGGATGCAGTGCAGTGAGTCCAGAGAGTGCACTGGCACCACTTGGGATGCAGTGCAGTGAGTCCAGAGAGTGCACTGACACCACTGGGGCTGCAGTGCAGTGAGTCCAGAGAGTGCACTGGCACCACTGGGGATGCAGTGCAGTGAGTCCAGAGAGTGCTCTGGCACCACTGGGGATGCAGTGCAGTGAGTCCAGAGAGTGCACTGGCACCACTGGGGATGCAGTGCAGTAAGTCCAGAGAGTGCACTGGCAACACTGGGGATGCACTGCAGTGAGTCCAGAGAGTGCACTGGCACCACTGGGGATGCAGTGCAGTGAGTCCAGAGAGTGCACTGGCACCACTAGGGCTGCAGTGCAGTGAGTCCAGAGAGTGCACTGGCACCACTGGGGATGCAGTGCAATGAGTCCAGAGAGTGCTCTGGCACCACTGGGGATGCAGTGCAGTGAGTCCAGAGAGTGCACTGGCACCACTGGGGATGCACTGCAGTGAGTCCAGGGATAGCACTGGCACCACTGGGGATGCAGTGCAGTGAGTCCAGAGAGTGCACTGGCACCACTGGGGATGCCCTGCAGTGAGTCCATATAGTGCACTGGCACCACTGGGGATGCAGTGCAGTGAGTCCAGTGAGTGCACTGGCACCACTGGGGATGCACTGCAGTGAGTCCAGAGAGTGCACTGGCACCACTGGGGATGCATTTCAGTGAGTCCAGAGAGTGCATGGCACCACAGCTGATGCACTGCAGTGAGTCCAGAGAGTGCACTGGCAGCACTGGGGATGCAGTGCAGTGAGTCCAGAGAGTGCACTGGCACCTCTGGGAATGCACTGCAGTGAGTCCAGAGAGTGCACTGGCACCAGAGGGAATGCACTGCAGTGAGTCCAGTGAGTGCACTGGCACCACTGGGGATGCAGTGCAGTGAGTGCAGAGAGTGCACTGGCACCACTGGGGATGCAGTGCAGTGAGTCCAGAGAGTGCAGTGCCACCACTGGTGATGCAGTGCAGTGAGTCCAGAGAGTGCACAGGCAGCACTGGGGATGCAGTGCAGTGAGTCCAGAGAGTGCACTGGCACCACTGGGGATGCAGTGCAGTGAGTCCAGAGAGTGCACTGGCACCACTGGGGATGCAGTGCAGTGAGTCCAGTGAGTGTACTGGCACCACTGGGGATGCAGTGCAGTGAGTCCAGAGAGTGCACTGGCACCACTGAGAATGTACTTCAGTGAGTCCAGAGAGTGCACTGGCACCACTGGGGATGCAGTGCAGTAAGTCCAGAGAGTGCACTGGCACCACTGAGAATGCACTTCAGTGAGTCCAAAGAGTGCACTGGCACCACTGGGGATGCACTGCAGTGAGTCCAGAGAGTGCACTAGCACCACTGGGAATGCAGTGCATTGAATCCAGTGAGTGCACTGGCACCACTGGGGATGCAGTGCAGTGAGTCCAGAGAGTGCACTGGCACCACTGGGGATGCACTGCAGTGAGCCCAGAGAGTGCACTGGCACCACTGGAGATGCAATACAGTGAGTCCAGTCAATGCACAGGCAGCACTGGGGATGCAGTGCAGTGAGTCCAGAGAGTGAACTGGCACCACTGGGGATGCAGTGCAGTGAGTCCAGAGGGTGAACTGGCACCACTGGGGATGCAGTGCAGTGAGTCCAGAGAGTGCACTGGCACCACTTGGGATGCAGTGCAGTGAGTCCAGAGAGTGCACTGGCACCACTTGGGATGCAGTGCAGTGAGTCCAGAGAGTGCACTGGCACCACTGGGGCTGCAGTGCAGTGAGTCCAGAGAGTGCACTGGCACCACTGGGGATGCAGTGCAGTGAGTCCAGAGAGTGCTCTGGCACCACTGGGGATGCAGTGCAGTGAGTCCAGAGAGTGCACTGGCACCACTGGGGATGCAGTGCAGTGAGTCCAGAGAGTGCACTGGCAACACTGGGGATGCACTGCAGTGAGTCCAGAGAGTGCACTGGCACCACTGGGGATGCACTGCAGTGAGTCCAGAGAGTGCACTGGCACCACTGGGGATGCAGTGCAGTGAGTCCAGAGAGTGCACTGGCACCACTGGGGATGCAGTGCAATGAGTCCAGAGAGTGCTCTGGCACCACTGGGGATGCAGTGCAGTGAGTCCAGAGAGTGCACTGGCACCACTGGGGATGCAGTGCAGTGAGTCCAGAGAGTGCACTGGCACCACTGGGGATGCAGTGCAGTGAGTCCAGAGAGTGCACAGGCACCACTGGGTATGCAGTGCAGTGAGTCCAGAGAGTGCACTGGCAGCACTGGGGATGCATTGCAGTGAGTCCAGAGAGTGCACTGGCACCAGAGGGAATGCACTGCAGTGAATCCAGTGAGTGCACTGGCACCACTGGGGATGCACTGCAGTGAGTCCAGAGAGTGCACTGGCACCACTGGGACTGCAGTGCAGTGAGTCCAGAGAGTGCACTGGCAGCACTGGGGATGCAGTGCACTGAGTCCAGAGAGTGCACTGGCACCACTGGGGATGCAGTGCAGTGAGTCCAGTGAGTGTACTGGCACCACTGGGGATGCACTGCAGTGAGTCCAGAGAGTGCACTGGCACCACTGAGAATGCACTTCAGTGAGTCCAGAGAGTGCACTGGCACCACTGGGGATGCGGTGCCGGGAGTCCAGAGAGTGCACTGGCACCACTGAGAATGCACTTCAGTGAGTCCAAAGAGTGCACTGGCACCACTGGGGATGCACTGCAGTGAGTCCAGAGAGTGCACTAGCACCACTGGGAATGCAGTTCAGTGAATCCAGTGAGTGCACTGGCACCACTGGGGATGCAGTGCAGTGAGTCCAGAGAGTGCACTGGCACCACTGGGAATGCAGTGCAGTGAGTCCAGAGAGTGCACTGGCACCACTGAGAATGCACTTCAGTGAGTCCAGAGAGTGCACTGGCACCATTGGGGATGCAGTGCAGTGAGTCCAGAGAGTGCACTGGCACCACTGGGGATGCAGTGCAGTGAGTCCAGAGAGTGCACTGGCAGCACTGGGGATGCACTTCAGTGAGTCCAGAGAGTGCACTGGCACCACTGGGGATGCAGTGCAGTAAGTCCAGAGAGTGCACTGGCACCACTGGGGATGCAGTGCAGTGAGTCCAGAGAGTGCACTGGCACCACTGGGGATGCACTGCAGTGAGTCCAGAGAGCGCACTGGCACCACTGGCGATGCACTGCAGTGAGTCCAGAGAGTGCACTGGCACCACTGAGAATGCACTTCAGTGAGTCCAGAGAGTGCACTGGCACCACTGGGGATGCACTGCAGTGAGTCCAGAGAGTGCACTGGCACCAGAGGGAATGCACTGCAGTGAGTCCAGTGAGTGCACTGGCACCACTGGGGATGCAGTGCAGTGAGTGCAGAGAGTGCACTGGCACCAGTGGGGATGCAGTGCAGTGAGTCCAGAGAGTGCAGTGCCACCACTGGGGATGCAGTGCAGTGAGTCCAGAGAGTGCACAGGCAGCACTGGGGATGCAGTGCAGTGAGTCCAGAGAGTGCACTGGCACCACTGGGGATGCAGTGCAGTGAGTCCAGAGAGTGCACTGGCACCACTGGGGATGCAGTGCAGTGAGTCCAGTGAGTGTACTGGCACCACTGGGGATGCAGTGCAGTGAGTCCAGAGAGTGCACTGGCACCACTGAGAATGTACTTCAGTGAGTCCAGAGAGTGCACTGGCACCACTGGGGATGCAGTGCAGTGAGTCCAGAGAGTGCACTGGCACCACTGAGAATGCACTTCAGTGAGTCCAAAGAGTGCACTGGCACCACTGGGGATGCACTGCAGTGAGTCCAGAGAGTGCACTAGCACCACTGGGAATGCAGTGCATTGAATCCAGTGAGTGCACTGGCACCACTGGGGATGCAGTGCAGTGAGTCCAGAGAGTGCACTGGCACCACTGGGGATGCACTGCAGTGAGCCCAGAGAGTGCACTGGCACCACTGGAGATGCAATACAGTGAGTCCAGTCAATGCACAGGCAGCACTGGGGATGCAGTGCAGTGAGTCCAGAGAGTGAACTGGCACCACTGGGGATGCAGTGCAGTGAGTCCAGAGGGTGAACTGGCACCACTGGGGATGCAGTGCAGTGAGTCCACAGAGTGCACTGGCACCACTTGGGATGCAGTGCAGTGAGTCCAGAGAGTGCACTGGCCCCACTTTGATGCAGTGCAGTGAGTCCAGAGAGTGCACTGGCACCACTGGGGCTGCAGTGCAGTGAGTCCAGAGAGTGCACTGGCACCACTGGGGATGCAGTGCAGTGAGTCCAGAGAGTGCTCTGGCACCACTGGGGATGCAGTGCAGTGAGTCCAGAGAGTGCACTGGCACCACTGGGGATGCAGTGCAGTGAGTCCAGAGAGTGCACTGGCAACACTGGGGATGCACTGCAGTGAGTCCAGAGAGTGCACTGGCACCACTGGGGATGCACTGCAGTGAGTCCAGAGAGTGCACTGGCACCACTGGGGATGCAGTGCAGTGAGTCCAGAGAGTGCACTGGCACCACTGGGGATGCAGTGCAATGAGTCCAGAGAGTGCTCTGGCACCACTGGGGATGCAGTGCAGTGAATCCAGTGAGTGCACTGGCACCACTGGGGATGCACTGCAGTGAGTCCAGAGAGTGCACTGGCACCACTGGGACTGCAGTGCAGTGAGTCCAGAGAGTGCACTGGCAGCACTGGGGATGCAGTGCACTGAGTCCAGAGAGTGCACTGGCACCACTGGGAATGCAGTGCAGTGAGTCCAGTGAGTGTACTGGCACCACTGGGGATGCACTGCAGTGAGTCCAGAGAGTGCACTGGCACCACTGAGAATGCACTTCAGTGAGTCCAGAGAGTGCACTGGCACCACTGGGGATGCGGTGCCGGGAGTCCAGAGAGTGCACTGGCACCACTGAGAATGCACTTCAGTGAGTCCAAAGAGTGCACTGGCACCACTGGGGATGCACTGCAGTGAGTCCAGAGAGTGCACTAGCACCACTGGGAATGCAGTTCAGTGAATCCAGTGAGTGCACTGGCACCACTGGGGATGCAGTGCAGTGAGTCCAGAGAGTGCACTGGCACCACTGGGAATGCAGTGCAGTGAGTCCAGAGAGTGCACTGGCACCACTGAGAATGCACTTCAGTGAGTCCAGAGAGTGCACTGGCACCATTGGGGATGCAGTGCAGTGAGTCCAGAGAGTGCACTGGCACCACTGGGGATGCAGTGCAGTGAGTCCAGAGAGTGCACTGGCAGCACTGGGGATGCACTTCAGTGAGTCCAGAGAGTGCACTGGCACCACTGGGGATGCAGTGCAGTGAGTCCAGAGAGTGCACTGGCACCACTGGGGATGCAGTGCAGTGAGTCCAGAGAGTGCACTGGCAGCACTGGGGATGCAGTGTAGTGAGTCCAGAGAGTGCACTGGCACCACTGGGGATGAACTGCAGTGAGTCCAGAGAGCGCACTGGCACCACTGGCGATGCACTGCAGTGAGTCCAGAGAGTGCACTGGCACCACTGAGAATGCACTTCAGTGAGTCCAGAGAGTGCACTGGCACCACTAGGGATGCACTGCAGTGAGTCCAGAGAGTGCACTAGCACCACTGGTGATGCAGTGCAGTGAATCCAGTGAGTGCACTGGCACCACTGGGGATGCACTGCAGTGAGTCCAGAGAGTGCACTGGCACCACTGGGGATGCACTGCAGTGAGCCCAGAGAGTGCACTGGCACCACTGGGGATGCGGTGCCGGGAGTCCAGAGAGTTCTTTGGCACCACTGGGGATGCAGTGCAGTTACTGCAGAGAGTGCACTGGCACCACTGGGGATGCAGTACAGTGAGTCCAGAGAGTGCACTGGCACCACATGTGATGCACTGCAGTGAGTCCAGTGAGTGTACTGGCACCACTGGGGATGCACTGCAGTGAGTCCAGTGAGTGCACTGGCACCACTGGGGATGCAGTGCAGTGAGTCCAGAGAGTGAACTAGCACCACTGGGAATGCAGTTCAGTGAATCCAGTGAGTGCACTGGCACCACTGGGGATGCAGTGCAGTGAGTCCAGAGAGTGCACTGGCACCACTGGGATTGCACTGCAGTGAGCCCAGAGAGTGCACTGGCACCACTGGAGATGCAGTACAGTGAGTCCAGTGAATGCACTGGCATTACTGGGGATGCAGTGCAGTGAGTCCAGAGAGTGCACTGGCACCACTGGTGATGCAGTATAGTGAGTCCAGTGAGTGCACTGGCAACACTGGGGATGCAGTGCAGTGAGTCCAGAGAGTGCACTGGCACCACTGGGGATGCAGTGCAGTGAGTCCAGAGAGTGCATTGGCACCACTGGGGATGCACTGCAGTGAGTCCAGAGAGTGCACTGGCACCACTGGGGATGCCCTGCAGTGAGTCCAGAGAGTGCACTGGCACCACTGGGGATGCAGTGCAGTGAGTCCAGAGAGTGCACTGGCACCACTGGGGATGCGGTGCCGGGAGTCCAGAGAGTGCAGTGGCACCACTGGGGATGCACTGCAGTTGCTCCAGAGAGTGCACTGGCAACACTGGGGATGCAGTACAGTGAGTCCAGAGAGTGCACTGGCACCACATGTGATGCACTGCAGTGAGTCCAGAGAGTGCTCTGGCACCACTGGGGATGCAGAGCAGTGAGTCCAGAGAGTGCACTGGCACCACTGGGAATGCAGTGCAGTGAGTCCAAAGAGTGCACTGGCACCACTGGGGATGCGGTGCAGTGAGTCCAGAGAATGCACTGGCACCACTGGGGATGCAGTGCAGTGAGTCCAGAGAGTGCACTGGCACCACTGGGGATGCAGTGCAGTGAGTCCAGAGAGTGCACTGGCACCACTGAGAATGCACTTCAGTGAGTCCAAAGAGTGCACTGGCACCACTGGGGATGCACTGCAGTGAGTCCAGAGAGTGCACTGGCACCACTGGGGATGCACTGCAGTGAGTCCAGAGAGTGCACTAGCACCACTGGGAATGCAGTGCATTGAATCCAGTGAGTGCACTGGCACCACTGGGGATGCAGTGCAGTGAGTCCAGAGAGTGCACTGGCACCACTGGGGATGCACTGCAGTGAGCCCAGAGAGTGCACTGGCACCACTGGAGATGCAATACAGTGAGTCCAGTCAATGCACAGGCAGCACTGGGGATGCAGTGCAGTGAGTCCAGAGAGTGAACTGGCACCACTGGGGATGCAGTGCAGTGAGTCCAGAGGGTGAACTGGCACCACTGGGGATGCAGTGCAGTGAGTCCAGAGAGTGCACTGGCACCACTTGGGATGCAGTGCAGTGAGTCCAGAGAGTGCACTGGCACCACTTGGGATGCAGTGCAGTGAGTCCAGAGAGTGCACTGGCACCACTGGGGCTGCAGTGCAGTGAGTCCAGAGAGTGCACTGGCACCACTGGGGATGCAGTGCAGTGAGTCCAGAGAGTGCTCTGGCACCACTGGGGATGCAGTGCAGTGAGTCCAGAGAGTGCACTGGCACCACTGGGGATGCAGTGCAGTGAGTCCAGAGAGTGCACTGGCAACACTGGGGATGCACTGCAGTGAGTCCAGAGAGTGCACTGGCACCACTGGGGATGCACTGCAGTGAGTCCAGAGAGTGCACTGGCACCACTGGGGATGCAGTGCAGTGAGTCCAGAGAGTGCACTGGCACCACTGGGGATGCAGTGCAGTGAGTCCAGAGAGTGCACAGGCACCACTGGGTATGCAGTGCAGTGAGTCCAGAGAGTGAACTGGCAGCACTGGGGATGCATTGCAGTGAGTCCAGAGAGTGCACTGGCACCAGAGGGAATGCACTGCAGTGAATCCAGTGAGTGCACTGGCACCACTGGGGATGCACTGCAGTGAGTCCAGTGAGTGCACTGGCACCACTGGGACTGCAGTGCAGTGAGTCCAGAGAGTGCACTGGCAGCACTGGGGATGCAGTGCACTGAGTCCAGAGAGTGCACTGGCACCACTGAGAATGCACTTCAGTGAGTCCAGAGAGTGCACTGGCACCACTGAGAATGCACTTCAGTGAGTCCAAAGAGTGCACTGGCACCACTGGGGATGCACTGCAGTGAGTCCAGAGAGTGCACTAGCACCACTGGGAATGCAGTTCAGTGAATCCAATGAGTGCACTGGCACCACTGGGGATGCAGTGCAGTGAGTCCAGAGAGTGCACTGGCACCACTGGGAATGCAGTGCAGTGAGTCCAGAGAGTGCACTGGCACCACTGAGAATGCACTTCAGTGAGTCCAGAGAGTGCACTGGCACCATTGGGGATGCAGTGCAGTGAGTCCAGAGAGTGCACTGGCACCACTGGGGATGCAGTGCAGTGAGTCCAGAGAGTGCACTGGCAGCACTGGGGATGCACTTCAGTGAGTCCAGAGAGTGCACTGGCACCACTGGGGATGCAGTGCAGTGAGTCCAGAGAGTGCACTGGCAGCACTGGGGATGCAGTGTAGTGAGTCCAGAGAGTGCACTGGCACCACTGGGGATGCACTGCAGTGAGTCCAGAGAGCGCACTGGCACCACTGGCGATGCACTGCAGTGAGTCCAGAGAGTGCACTGGCACCACTGAGAATGCACTTCAGTGAGTCCAGAGAGTGCACTGGCACCACTGGGGATGCACTGCAGTGAGTCCAGAGAGTGCACTAGCACCACTGGGGATGCAGTGCAGTGAATCCAGTGAGTGCACTGGCACCACTGGGGATGCACTTCAGTGAGTCCAGAGAGTGCACTGGCACCACTGGGGATGCACTGCAGTGAGCCCAGAGAGTGCACTGGCACCACTGGGGATGCGGTGCCGGGAGTCCAGAGAGTTCTTTGGCACCACTGGGGATGCAGTGCAGTTACTGCAGAGAGTGCACTGGCAACACTGGGGATGCAGTACAGTGAGTCCAGAGAGTGCACTGGCACCACATGTGATGCACTGCAGTGAGTCCAGAGAGTGCTCTGGCACCACTGGGGATGCAGTGCAGTGAGGCCAGAGAGTGCACTGGCACCACTGGGACTGCAGTGCAGTGAGTCCAGAGAGTGCACTGGCAGCACTGGCGATGCAGTGCACTGAGTCCAGAGAGTGCACTGGCACCACTGGGAATGCAGTGCAGTGAGTCCAGAGAGTGCACTGGCACCACTGGGGATGCACTGCAGTGAGTCCAGTGAGTGTACTGGCACCACTGGGGATGCAGTGCAGTGAGTCCAGAGAGTGCACTGGCACCACTGAGAATGCACTTCAGTGAGTCCAGAGAGTGCACTGGCACCACTGGAGATGCAGTGCAGTGAGTCCAGAGAGTGCACTGGCACCACTGAGAATGCACTTCAGTGAGTCCAAAGAGTGCACTGGCACCACTGGGGATGCAGTGCAGTGAGTCCAGAGAGTGCACTAGCACCACTGGGAATGCAGTTCAGTGAATCCAGTGAGTGCACTGGCACCACTGGGGATGCAGTGCAGTGAGTCCAGAGAGTGCACTGGCACCACTGGGATTGCACTGCAGTGAGCCCAGAGAGTGCACTGGCACCACTGGAGATGCAGTACAGTGAGTCCAGTGAATGCACTGGCAGTACTGGGGATGCAGTGCAGTGAGTCCAGAGAGTGCACTGGCACCACTGGTGATGCAGTATAGTGAGTCCAGTGAGTGCACTGGCAACACTGGGGATGCAGTGCAGTGAGTCCAGAGAGTGCACTGGCACCACTGGGGATGCAGTGCAGTGAGTCCAGAGAGTGCATTGGCACCACTGGGGATGCAGTGCAGTGAGTCCAGAGAGTGCACTGGCACCACTGGTGATGCAGTATAGTGAGTCCAGTGAGTGCACTGGCAACACTGGGGATGCAGTGCAGTGAGTCCAGAGAGTGCACTGGCACCACTGGGGATGCAGTGCAGTGAGTCCAGAGAGTGCATTGGCACCACTGGGGATGCACTGCAGTGAGTCCAGAGAGTGCACTGGCACCACTGGGGATGCCCTGCAGTGAGTCCAGAGAGTGCACTGGCACCACTGGGGATGCAGTGCAGTGAGTCCAGAGAGTGCACTGGCACCACTGGGGATGCGGTGCCGGGAGTCCAGAGAGTGCAGTGGCACCACTGGGGATGCACTGCAGTTGCTCCAGAGAGTGCACTGGCAACACTGGGGATGCAGTACAGTGAGTCCAGAGAGTGCACTGGCACCACATGTGATGCACTGCAGTGAGTCCAGAGAGTGCTCTGGCACCACTGGGGATGCAGAGCAGTGAGTCCAGAGAGTGCACTGGCACCACTGGGAATGCACTGCAGTGAGTCCAAAGAGTGTACTGGCACCACTGGGGATGCGGTGCAGTGAGTCCAGAGAATGCACTGGCACCACTGGGGATGCAGTGCAGTGAGTCCAGAGAGTGCACTGGCACCACTGGGGATGCAGTGCAGTGAGTCCAGTGAGTGTACTGGCACCACTGGGGATGCAGTACAGTGAGTCCAGAGAGTGCACTGGCACCACTGTGAATGCCCTCCAGTGAGTCCAGAGAGTGCACTGGCAACACTGGGGATGCAGTGCAGTGAGTGCAGAGAGTGCACTGGCACCACTGGGGATGCAGTGCAGTGAGTCCAGAGAGTGCAGTGGCACCACTGGGGATGCAGTGCAGTGAGTCCAGAGAGTGCACAGGCAGCACTGGGGATGCAGTGCCGGGAGTCCAGAGAGTGCACTGGCAATACTGGGGATGCATTGCAGTGAGTCCAGAGAGTGCACTGGCACCACTGGGGCTGAAGTGCAGTGAGTCCAGAGAGTGCACTGGCACCACTGGGGATGCAGTGCAGTGAGTCCAGAGAGTGCTCTGGCACCACTGGGGATGCACTGCAGTGAGTCCAGAGAGTGCACTGGCACCACTGGGGATGCAGTGCAGTGAGTCCAGAGAGTGCACTGGCAACACTGGGGATGCAGTGCAGTGAGTCCAGAGAGTGCACTGGCAACACTGGGGATGCAGTGCAGTGAGTCCAGAGAGTGCACTGGCACCACTGGGGATGCAGTGCAGTGAGTCCAGAGAGTGCACTGGCACCACTGGGAATGCAGTGCAGTGAGTCCAGAGATTGCACTGGCACCACTGGGGATGCATTTCAGTGAGTCCAGAGAGTGCATGGCACCACAGCTGATGCACTGCAGTGAGTCCAGAGAGTGCACTGGCACCACTGGGGATGCAGTGCAGTGAGTCCAGAGAGTGCACTGGCACCACTGGGGATGCACTGCAGTGACTCCAGAGAGTGCACTGGCACCAGAGGGAATGCACTGCAGTGAGTCCAGTGAGTGCACTGGCACCACTGGGGATGCAGTGCAGTGAGTGCAGAGAGTGCACTGGCACCACTGGGGATGCAGTGCAGTGAGTCCAGAGAGTGCAGTGGCACCACTGGGGATGCAGTGCAGTGAGTCCAGAGAGTGCACAGGCAGCACTGGGGATGCAGTGCAGTGAGTCCAGAGAGTGCACTGGCACCACTGGGGATGAGTGCAGTGAGTCCAGAGAGTGCACTGGCACCACTGGGGATGCAGTGCAGTGAGTCCAGTGAGTGTACTGGCACCACTGGGGATGCAGTGCAGTGAGTCCAGAGAGTGCACTGGCACCACTGAGAATGCACTTCAGTGAGTCCAGAGAGTGCACTGGCACCACTGGAGATGCAGTGCAGTGAGTCCAGAGAGTGCACTGGCACCACTGAGAATGCACTTCAGTGAGTCCAAAGAGTGCACTGGCACCACTGGGGATGCACTGCAGTGAGTCCAGAGAGTGCACTAGCACCACTGGGAATGCAGTGCAGTGAATCCAGTGAGTGCACTGGCACCACTGGGGATGCAGTGCAGTGAGTCCAGAGAGTGCACTGGCACCACTGGGGATGCACTGCAGTGAGCCCAGAGAGTGCACTGGCACCACTGGAGATGCAGTACAGTGAGTCCAGTGAATGCACAGGCAGCACTGGGGATGCAGTGCAGTGAGTCCAGAGAGGGCACTGACACCACTGGTGATGCAGTATAGTGAGTCCGGTGAGTGCACTGGCACCACTGGGGATGCAGTGCAGTGAGTCCAGAGAGTGCACTGGCACCACTGATGATGCAGTACAGTGAGTCCAGTGAGTGCACTGGCACCACTGGGGATGTAGTGCAGTGACTCGAGAGAGTGCACTGGCACCACTGGGGATGCAGTGCAGTGAGTCCAGAGAGTGCACTGGCACCACTTGGGATGCAGTGCAGTGAGTCCAGAGAGTGCACTGGCACCACTGGGGCTGCAGTGCAGTGAGTCCAGAGAGTGCACTGGCACCACTGGGGATGCAGTGCAGTGAGTCCAGAGAGTGCTCTGGCACCACTGGGGATGCAGTGCAGTGAGTCCAGAGAGTGCACTGGCACCACTGGGGATGCACTGCAGTGAGTCCAGAGAGTGCACTGGCAACACTGGGGATGCAGTGCAGTGAGTCCAGAGAGTGCACTGGCAATAATGGGGATGCAGTGCAGTGAGTCCAGAGAGTGCACTGGCACCACTGGGGATGCAGTGCAATGAGTCCAGAGAGTGCTCTGGCACCACTGGGGATGCAGTGCAGTGAGTCCAGAGAGTGCAGTGGCACCACTGGGGATGCAGTGCAGTGAGTCCAGAGAGTGCACTGGCAACACTGGGGATGCACTGCAGTGAGTCCAGAGAGTGCACTGGCACCACTGGGGATGCACTGCAGTGAGTCCAGAGAGTGCACTGGCACCACTGGGGATGCAGTGCAGTGAGTCCAGAGAGTGCACTGGCAGCACTGGGGATGCATTGCAGTGAGTCCAGAGAGTGCACTGGCACCAGAGGGAATGCACTGCAGTGAATCCATTGAGTGCACTGGCACCACTGGGGATGCACTGCAGTGAATCCAGAGAGTGCACTGGCACCACTGGGATTGCAGTGCAGTGAGTCCAGAGAGTGCACTGGCAGCACTGGGGATGCAGTGCACTGAGTCCAGAGAGTGCACTGGCACCACTGGGAATGCAGTGCAGTGAGTCCAGAGAGTGCACTGGCACCACTGGGAATGCAGTGCAGTGAGTCCAGTGAGTGTACTGGCACCACTGGAGATGCACTGCAGTGAGTCCAGAGAGTGCACTGGCACCACTGAGAATGCACTTCAGTGAGTCCAGAGAGTGCACTGGCACCACTGGGGATGCACTGCAGTGAGTCCAGAGAGTGCACTGGCACCACTGGGAATGCAGTGCAGTGAGTCCAGTGAGTGCACTGGCACCACTGGGGATGCACTGCAGTGAGTCCAGAGAGTGCACTGGCACCACTGAGAATGCACTTCAGTGAGTCCAGAGAGTGCACTGGCACCACTGGGGATGCAGTGCAGTGAGTCCAGAGAGTGCACTGGCACCACTGAGAATGCACTTCAGTGAGTCCAAAGAGTGCACTGGCACCACTGGGGATGCACTGCAGTGAGTCCAGAGAGTGCACTAGCACCACTGGGAATGCAGTTCAGTGAATCCAGTGAGTGCACTGGCACCACTGGGGATGCAGTGCAGTGAGTCCAGAGAGTGCACTGGCACCACTGGGAATGCACTGCAGTGAGCCCAGAGAGTGCACTGGCACCACTGGAGATGCAGTACAGTGAGTCCAGTGAATGCACTGGCAGCACTGGGGATGCAGTGCAGTGAGTCCAGAGAGTGCACTGGCACCACTGGTGATGCAGTATAGTGAGTCCAGTGAGTGCACTGGCACCACTGGGAATGCAGTGCAGTGAGTCCAGAGAGTGCACTGGCACCACTGAGAATGCACTTCAGTGAGTCCAGAGAGTGCACTGGCACCATTGGGGATGCAGTGCAGTGAGTCCAGACAGTGCACTGGCACCACTGGGGATGCAGTGCAGTGAGTCCAGAGAGTGCACTGGCACCACTGGGGATGCAGTGCAGTGAGTCCAGAGAGTGCACTGGCACCACTGGGGATGCAGTGCAGTGAGTCCAGAGAGTGCACTGGCAGCACTGGGGATGCAGTGTAGTGAGTCCAGAGAGTGCACTGGCACCACTGGGGATGCACTGCAGTGAGTCCAGAGAGCGCACTGGCACCACTGGCGATGCACTGCAGTGAGTCCAGAGAGTGCACTGGCACCACTGAGAATGCACTTCAGTGAGTCCAGAGAGTGCACTGGCACCACTGGGGATGCACTGCAGTGAGTCCAGAGAGTGCACTAGCACCACTGGGGATGCAGTGCAGTGAATCCAGTGAGTGCACTGGCACCACTGGGGATGCACTGCAGTGAGTCCAGAGAGTGCACTGGCACCACTGGGGATGCACTGCAGTGAGCCCAGAGAGTGCACTGGCACCACTGGGGATGCGGTGCCGGGAGTCCAGAGAGCTCTTTGGCACCACTGGGGATGCAGTGCAGTTACTGCAGAGAGTGCACTGGCAACACTGGGGATGCAGTACAGTGAGTCCAGAGAGTGCACTGGCACCACATGTGATGCACTGCAGTGAGTCCAGAGAGTGCTCTGGCACCACTGGGGATGCAGTGCAGTGAGTCCAGAGAGTGCACTGGCACCACTGGGAATGCAGTGCAGTGAGTCCAGAGAGTGCACTGGCACCACTGGGGATGCGGTGCAGTGAGTCCAGAGAATGCACTGGCACCAATGGGGATGCAGTGCAGTGAGTCCAGAGAGTGCACTGGCACCACTGGGGATGCAGTGCAGTCAGTCCAGTGAGTGTACTGGCACCACTAGGGATGCACTGCAGTGAGTCCAGAGAGTGCACTGACACCACTGTGAATGCCCTTCAGTGAGTCCAGAGAGTGCACTGGCACCACTGGGGATGCAGTGCAGTGAGTGCAGAGAGTGCACTGGCACCACTGGGGATGCAGATCAGTGAGTCCAGAGAGTGCACTGGCACCACTAGGGATGCAGTGCAGTGAGTCCAGAGAGTGCACAGGCAGCACTGGGGATGCAGTGCCGGGAGTCCAGAGAGTGCACTGGTAATACTGGGGATGCAGTGCAGTGAGTCCAGAGAGTGCACTGGCACCACTGGGAATGCAGTGCAGTGAGTCCAGAGAGTGCACTGGCACCACTGAGAATGCACTTCAGTGAGTCCAGAGAGTGCACTGGCACCACTGGGGATGCAGTGCAGTGAGTCCAGAGAGTGCACTGGCACCACTGAGAATGCACTTCAGTGAGTCCAAAGAGTGCACTGGCACCACTGGGGATGCACTGCAGTGAGTCCAGAGAGTGCACTAGCACCACTGGGGATGCAGTGCAGTGATTCCAGAGAGTGCACTGGCACCACTGGAAATGCACTGCAGTGAGCCCAGAGAGTGCACTGGCACCACTGGAGATGCAGTACAGTGAGCCCAGTGAATGCACTGGCAGCACTGGGGATGCAGTGCAGTGAGTCCAGAGAGTGCACTGGCACCACTGGTGATGCAGTATAGTGAGTCCAGTGAGTGCACTGGCACCACTGGGGATGCACTGCAGTGAGTCCAGAGAGTGCACAGGCACCACTGGGGATGCAGTGCAGTGAGTCCAGAGAGTGCATTGGCACCACTGGGGATGCACTGCAGTGAGTCCAGAGAGTGCACTGGCCCCACTGGGGATGCCCTGCAGTGAGTCCAGAGAGTGCACTGGCACCACTGGGGATGCAGTGCAGTGAGTCCAGAGAGTGCACTGGCACCACTGGGGATGCACTGCAGTGAGTCCAGAGAGTGCACTGGCACCACTGGGGATGCAGTGCAGTGAGTCCAGAGAGTGCAGTGGCACCACTGGGGATGCAGTGCAGTGAGTCCAGAGAGTGCACTGGCACCACTGGGGATGCAGTGCAGTGAGTCCAGAGAGTGCACTGGCACCACTGGGGATGCAGTGTAGTGAGTCCAGAGAGTGCACTGGCCCCACTGGGAATGCCCTTCAGTGAGTCCAGAGAGTGCACTGGCACCACTGGGGATGCACTGCAGTGAGTTAACAGAGTGCACTAGCACCACTGGGGATGCAGTGCAGTGAGTCCAGAGAGTGCACTGGCACCACTGGGGATGCAGTGCAGTGAGTCCAGAGAGTGCATGGGCTCCACTGGGGATGCAGTGCAGTGAGTGCAGAGAGTGCACAGGCAGCACTGGGGATGCAGTGCCGGGAGTCCAGAGAGTGCACTGGTAATACTGGGGATGCAGTGCAGTGAGTCCAGAGAGTGCACTGGCACCACTGGGAATGCAGTGCAGTGAGTCCAGAGAGTGCACTGGCACCACTGAGAATGCACTTCAGTGAGTCCAGAGAGTGCACTGGCACCACTGGGGATGCAGTGCAGTGAGTCCAGAGAGTGCACTGGCACCACTGAGAATGCACTTCAGTGAGTCCAAAGAGTGCACTGGCACCACTGGGGATGCACTGCAGTGAGTCCAGAGAGTGCACTAGCACCACTGGGGATGCAGTGCAGTGAGTCCAGAGAGTGCACTGGCACCACTGGAAATGCACTGCAGTGAGCCCAGAGAGTGCACTGGCACCACTGGAGATGCAGTACAGTGAGTCCAGTGAATGCACTGGCAGCACTGGGGTTGCAGTGCAGTGAGTCCAGAGAGTGCACTGGCACCACTGGTGATGCAGTATAGTGAGTCCAGTGAGTGCACTGGCACCACTGGGGATGCACTGCAGTGAGTCCAGAGAGTGCACAGGCACCACTGGGGATGCAGTGCAGTGAGTCCAGAGAGTGCATTGGCACCACTGGGGATGCACTGCAGTGAGTCCAGAGAGTGCACTGGCCCCACTGGGGATGCCCTGCAGTGAGTCCAGAGAGTGCACTGGCACCACTGGGGATGCAGTGCAGTGAGTCCAGAGAGTGCACTGGCACCACTGGGGATGCACTGCAGTGAGTCCAGAGAGTGCACTGGCACCACTGGGGATGCAGTGCAGTGAGTCCAGAGAGTGCACTGGCACCACTGGGGATGCAGTGCAGTGAGTCCAGAGAGTGCACTGGCACCACTGGGGATGCAGTGCAGTGAGTCCAGAGAGTGCACTGGCACCACTGGGGATGCAGTGTAGTGAGTCCAGAGAGTGCACTGGCCCCACTGGGAATGCCCTTCAGAAGTCCAGAGAGTGCACTGGCACCACTGGGGATGCACTGCAGTGAGTTAACAGAGTGCACTAGCACCACTGGGGATGCAGTGCAGTGAGTCCAGAGAGTGCACTGGCACCACTGGGGATGCAGTGCAGTGAGTCCAGAGAGTGCATGGGCTCCACTGGGGATGCAGTACAGTGAGTCCAGAGAGTGCACTGGCACCACTGGGGATGCAGTGCAGTGAGTCCAGAGAGTGCACTGGCACCACTGGGGATGCAGTGCAGTGAGTCCAGAGAGTGCTCTGGCAACACTGGGGATGCAGTGCAGTGAGTCCAGAGAGAGCACTGGCACCACTGGGGATGCAGTGCAGTGAGTCCAGAGACTGCACTGGCAACACTGGGGATGCACTGCAGTGAGTCCAGAGAGTGCACTGGCACCACTGGGAATGCAGTGCAGTGAGTCCAGAGATTGCACTGGCACCACGGGGGATGCACTTCAGTGAGTCCAGAGAGTGCACTGGCACCACTGGTGATGCACTGCAGTGAGTCCAGAGAGTGCACTGGCACCACTGGCGATGCACTGCAGTGAGTCCAGAGAGTGCACTGGCACCACTGGGGATGCAGTGCAGTGAGTCCAGAGAGTGCACTGGCACCAGAGGGAATGCACTGCAGTGAGTCCAGTGAGTGCACTGGCACCACTGGGGACGCAGTGCAGTGAGTGCAGAGAGTGCACTGGCACCACTGGGGATGCAGTGCAGTGAGTCCAGAGAGTGCAGTGGCACCACTGGTGATGCAGTGCAGTGAGTCCAGAGAGTGCACAGGCAGCACTGGGGATGCTGTGCAGTGAGTCCAGAGAGTGCACTGGCACCACTGGGGATGCATTGCATTGAGTCCAGAGAGTGCACTGGCACCACTGGGGATGCAGTGAAGTGAGTGCAGAGAGTGCACTGGCACTACTGGGGATGCACTGCAGTGAGTCCACAGAGTGCACTGGCACCACTGGGGATGCACTGCAGTGAGTCCAGGGAGTGCACTGGCACCACTGGGGATGCCCTGCAGTGAATCCAGAGAGTGCACTGGCACCACTGGGGATGCACTGCAGTGAGTCCAGGGATAGCACTGGCACCACTGGGGATGCAGTGCAGTGAGTCCAGTGAGTGCACTGGCACCACTGGGGATGCCCTGCAGTGAGTCCATATAGTGCACTGGCACCACTGGGGATGCAGTGCAGTGAGTCCAGTGAGTGCACTGGCACCACTGGGGATGCACTGCAGTGAGTCCAGAGAGTGCACTGGCACCACTGAGAATGCACTTCAGTGAGTCCAGAGAGTGCACTGGCAGCACTGGGGATGCACTGCAGTGAATCCAGTGAGTGCACTGGCACCACTGGTGATGCAGTGCAGTGAGTCCAGAGAGTGCACTGGCACCACTGGGGATGCTGTGCAGCGAGTCCAGAGAGTGCACTGGCACCACTGGGGATGCAGTGCAGCAAGTCTAGAGAGTGCATTGGCACCACTGGGGATGCAGTGCAGTGAGTCCAGAGAGTGCACGGGCTCCACTGGGGATGCAGTTCAGTGAGTCCAGAGAGTGCACTGGCACCACTGGGGATGCAGTGCAGTGAGTCCAGAGAGTGCACTGGCACCACTGGGGATGCAGTGCAGTGAGTCCAGAGAGTTCACTGGCACCACTGGAGATGCACTTCATTGAGTGCAGAGACTGCACTGGCACCACTAGGGATGCAGTGCAGTGAGTCCAGTGAGTGTACTGGCACCACTGGGGATGCACTGCAGTGAGTCCAGAGAGTGCACTGGCAATACTGGGGATGCAGTGCAGTGAGTCCAGAGAGTGCACTGGCTCCACTGGGGATGCAGTGCAGTGAGTCCAGAGAGTGCACTGGCACCACTGGGGATGCACTGCAGTGAGCCCAGAGACTGCACTGGCACCACTGGGGATGCGGTGCCGGGAGTCCAGAGAGTGCTTTGGCACCACGTGGGATGCACTGCAGTTACTCCAGAGAGTGCACTGGCAACACTGGGGATGCAGTACAGTGAGTCCAGAGAGTGAACTGGCACCACTGGGGATGCACTGCAGTGAGTCCAGAGAGTGCTCTGGCACCACTGGGGATGCAGTGCAGTGAGTCCAGAGAGTGCATTGGCACCACTGGGGATGCACTGCAGTGAGTCCAGAGAGTGCACTGGCACCACTGGGGATGCAGTGCAGTGAGTCCAGAGAGTTCACTGGCACCACTGGAGATGCACTTCATTGAGTGCAGAGACTGCACTGGCACCACTAGGGATGCAGTGCAGTGAGTCCAGTGAGTGTACTGGCACCACTGGGGATGCACTGCAGTGAGTCCAGAGAGTGCACTGGCAATACTGGGGATGCAGTGCAGTGAGTCCAGAGAGTGCACTGGCTCCACTGGGGATGCAGTGCAGTGAGTCCAGAGAGTGCACTGGCACCACTGGGGATGCACTGCAGTGAGCCCAGAGACTGCACTGGCACCACTGGGGATGCGGTGCCGGGAGTCCAGAGAGTGCTTTGGCACCACGTGGGATGCACTGCAGTTACTCCAGAGAGTGCACTCGCAACACTGGGGATGCAGTACAGTGAGTCCAGAGAGTGAACTGGCACCACTGGGGATGCACTGCAGTGAGTCCAGAGAGTGCTCTGGCACCACTGGGGATGCAGTGCAGTGAGTCCAGAGAGTGCACTGGCACCACTGGTGATGCAGTGCAGTGAGTCCAGAGAGTGCACTGGCACCACTGGTGATGCACTGCAGTTACTCCAGAGAGTGCACTGGCACCACTGGGGATGCGGTGCAGTGAGTCCAGAGAGTGCACTGGCACCACTCAGGGTGCAGTGCGGTGAGTCCAGAGAATGCACTGGCACCAATGGGGATGCAGTGCAGTGAGTCCAGAGAGTGCACTGGCACCACTGGGGATGCAGTGCAGTCAGCCCAGTGAGTGTACTGGCACCACTGGGGATGCACTGCAGTGAGTCCAGAGAGTGCACTGGCCCCACTGGGAATGCCCTTCAGTGAGTCCAGAGAGTGCACTGGCACCACTGGGGATGCACTGCAGTGAGTTAACAGAGTGCACTAGCACCACTGGGGATGCAGTGCAGTGAGTCCAGAGAGTGCACTGGCACCACTGGGGATGCAGTGCAATGAGTCCAGAGAGTGCATGGGCTCCACTGGGGATGCAGTACAGTGAGTCCAGAGAGTGCACTGGCACCACTGGGGATGCAGTGCAGTGAGTCCAGAGAGTGCACTGGCACCACTGGGGATGCAGTGCAGTGAGTCCAGAGAGTGCTCTGGCAACACTGGGGATGCAGTGCAGTGAGTCCAGAGAGAGCACTGGCACCACTGGGGATGCAGTGCAGTGAGTCCAGAGAGTGCACTGGCAACACTGGGGATGCACTGCAGTGAGTCCAGAGAGTGCACTGGCACCAGAGGGAATGCACTGCAGTGAGTCCAGTGAGTGCACTGGCACCACTGGGGATGCTGTGCAGTGAGTGCAGAGAGTGCACTGGCACCACTGGGGATGCAGTGCAGTGAGTCCAGAGAGTGCAGTGGCACCACTGGTGATGCAGTGCAGTGAGTCCAGAGAGTGCACAGGCAGCACTGGGGATGCAGTGCAGTGAGTCCAGAGAGTGCACTGGCACCACTGGGGATGCATTGCATTGAGTCCAGAGAGTGCACTGGCACCACTGGGGATGCAGTGAAGTGAGTGCAGAGAGTGCGCTGGCACTACTGGGGATGCAGTGCAGTGAGTCCAGAGAGTGCACTGGCACCACTGGGGATGCACTGCAGTGAGTCCAGAGAGTGCACTGGCACCACTGGGGATGCACTGCAGTGAGTCCAGAGAGTGCACTGGCACCACTGGGGATGCCCTGCAGTGAATCCAGAGAGTGCACTGGCACCACTGGGGATGCACTGCAGTGAGTCCAGGGATAGCACTGGCACCACTGGGGATGCAGTGCAGTGAGTCCAGAGAGTGCACTGGCACCACTGGGGATGCCCTGCAGTGAGTCCAGAGAGTGCACTGGCACCACTGGGGATGCAGTGCAGTGAGTCCAGTGAGTGCACTGGCACCACTGGGGATGCACTGCAGTGAGTCCAGAGAGTGCACTGGCACCACTGAGAATGCACTTCAGTGAGTCCAGAGAGTGCACTGGCACCACTGGGGATGCACTGCAGTGAGTCCAGAGAGTGCACTGGCACCACTGGGGATGCAGTGCAGTGAATCCAGTGAGTGCACTGGCACCACTGGTGATGCAGTGCAGTGAGTCCAGAGAGTGCACTGGCACCACTTGGGATGCAGTGCAGCGAGTCCAGAGAGTGCACTGGCACCACTGGGGATGCAGTGCAGCAAGTCTAGAGAGTGCATTGGCACCACTGGGGATGCAGTGCAGTGAGTCCAGAGAGTGCACGGGCTCCACTGGGGATGCAGTGCAGTGAGTCCAGAGAGTGCACTGGCACCACTGGGGATGCAGTGCAGTGAGTCCAGAGAGTGCACTGGCACCACTGGGGATGCAGTGCAGTGAGTCCAGAGAGTGCACTGGCACCACTGGGTATGCAGTGCAGTGAGTCCAGAGAGTTCACTGGCACCACTGGAGATGCACTTCATTGAGTGCAGAGACTGCACTGGCACCACTAGGGATGCAGTGCAGTGAGTCCAGTGAGTGTACTGGCACCACTGGGGATGCAGTGCAGTGAGTCCAGAGAGTGCATTGGCACCACTGGGGATGCACTGCAGTGATTCCACAGAGTGCACTGGCACCACTGGGGATGCAGTGCAGTGAGTCCAGAGAGTGCACTGGCACCAATGGGGATGCACAGCAGTGAGTCCACAGAGTGCACTGGCACCACTGGGGATGCAGTACAGTGAGTCCAGAGAGTACACTGGCACCACTCAGGGTGCAGTGCGGTGAGTCCAGAGAGTGCACTGGCACCACTGGGAATGCAGTGCAGTGAGTCCAGTGAGTGTACTGGCACCACTGGAGATGCACTGCAGTGAGTCCAGAGAGTGCACTGGCACCACTGAGAATGCACTTCAGTGAGTCCAGAGAGTGCACTGGCACCACTGGGGATGCACTGCAGTGAGTCCAGAGAGTGCACTGGCACCACTGGGAATGCAGTGCAGTGAGTCCAGTGAGTGCACTGGCACCACTGGGGATGCACTGCAGTGAGTCCAGAGAGTGCACTGGCACCACTGAGAATGCACTTCAGTGAGTCCAGAGAGTGCACTGGCACCACTGGGGATGCAGTGCAGTGAGTCCAGAGAGTGCACTGGCACCACTGAGAATGCACTTCAGTGAGTCCAAAGAGTGCACTGGCACCACTGGGGATGCACTGCAGTGAGTCCAGAGAGTGCACTAGCACCACTGGGAATGCAGTTCAGTGAATCCAGTGAGTGCACTGGCACCACTGGGGATGCAGTGCAGTGAGTCCAGAGAGTGCACTGGCACCACTGGGAATGCACTGCAGTGAGCCCAGAGAGTGCACTGGCACCACTGGAGATGCAGTACAGTGAGTCCAGTGAATGCACTGGCAGCACTGGGGATGCAGTGCAGTGAGTCCAGAGAGTGCACTGGCACCACTGGTGATGCAGTATAGTGAGTCCAGTGAGTGCACTGGCACCACTGGGAATGCAGTGCAGTGAGTCCAGAGAGTGCACTGGCACCACTGAGAATGCACTTCAGTGAGTCCAGAGAGTGCACTGGCACCATTGGGGATGCAGTGCAGTGAGTCCAGACAGTGCACTGGCACCACTGGGGATGCAGTGCAGTGAGTCCAGAGAGTGCACTGGCACCACTGGGGATGCAGTGCAGTGAGTCCAGAGAGTGCACTGGCACCACTGGGGATGCAGTGCAGTGAGTCCAGAGAGTGCACTGGCACCACTAGGGCTGCAGTGCAGTGAGTCCAGAGAGTGCACTGGCACCACTGGGGATGCACTGCAGTGAGTCCAGAGAGCGCACTGGCACCACTGGCGATGCACTGCAGTGAGTCCAGAGAGTGCACTGGCACCACTGAGAATGCACTTCAGTGAGTCCAGAGAGTGCACTGGCACCACTGGGGATGCACTGCAGTGAGTCCAGAGAGTGCACTAGCACCACTGGGGATGCAGTGCAGTGAATCCAGTGAGTGCACTGGCACCACTGGGGATGCACTGCAGTGAGTCCAGAGAGTGCACTGGCACCACTGGGGATGCACTGCAGTGAGCCCAGAGAGTGCACTGGCACCACTGGGGATGCGGTGCCGGGAGTCCAGAGAGCTCTTTGGCACCACTGGGGATGCAGTGCAGTTACTGCAGAGAGTGCACTGGCAACACTGGGGATGCAGTACAGTGAGTCCAGAGAGTGCACTGGCACCACATGTGATGCACTGCAGTGAGTCCAGAGAGTGCTCTGGCACCACTGGGGATGCAGTGCAGTGAGTCCAGAGAGTGCACTGGCACCACTGGGAATGCAGTGCAGTGAGTCCAGAGAGTGCACTGGCACCACTGGGGATGCGGTGCAGTGAGTCCAGAGAATGCACTGGCACCAATGGGGATGCAGTGCAGTGAGTCCAGAGAGTGCACTGGCACCACTGGGGATGCAGTGCAGTCAGTCCAGTGAGTGTCCTGGCACCACTAGGGATGCACTGCAGTGAGTCCAGAGAGTGCACTGACACCACTGTGAATGCCCTTCAGTGAGTCCAGAGAGTGCACTGGCACCACTGGGGATGCAGTGCAGTGAGTGCAGAGAGTGCACTGGCACCACTAGGGATGCAGTGCAGTGAGTCCAGAGAGTGCACAGGCAGCACTGGGGATGCAGTGCCGGGAGTCCAGAGAGTGCACTGGTAATACTGGGGATGCAGTGCAGTGAGTCCAGAGAGTGCACTGGCACCACTGGGAATGCAGTGCAGTGAGTCCAGAGAGTGTACTGGCACCACTGAGAATGCACTTCAGTGAGTCCAGAGAGTGCACTGGCACCACTGGGGATGCAGTGCAGTGAGTCCAGAGAGTGCACTGGCACCACTGAGAATGCACTTCAGTGAGTCCAAAGAGTGCACTGGCACCACTGGGGATGCACTGCAGTGAGTCCAGAGAGTGCACTAGCACCACTGGGGATGCAGTGCAGTGATTCCAGAGAGTGCACTGGCACCACTGGAAATGCACTGCAGTGAGCCCAGAGAGTGCACTGGCACCACTGGAGATGCAGTACAGTGAGTCCAGTGAATGCACTGGCAGCACTGGGGATGCAGTGCAGTGAGTCCAGAGAGTGCACTGGCACCACTGGTGATGCAGTATAGTGAGTCCAGTGAGTGCACTGGCACCACTGGGGATGCACTGCAGTGAGTCCAGAGAGTGCACAGGCACCACTGGGGATGCAGTGCAGTGAGTCCAGAGAGTGCATTGGCACCACTGGGGATGCACTGCAGTGAGTCCAGAGAGTGCACTGGCCCCACTGGGGATGCCCTGCAGTGAGTCCAGAGAGTGCACTGGCACCACTGGGGATGCAGTGCAGTGAGTCCAGAGAGTGCACTGGCACCACTGGGGATGCACTGCAGTGAGTCCAGAGAGTGCACTGGCACCACTGGGGATGCAGTGCAGTGAGTCCAGAGAGTGCACTGGCACCACTGGGGATGCAGTGCAGTGAGTCCAGAGAGTGCACTGGCACCACTGGGGATGCAGTGCAGTGAGTCCAGAGAGTGCACTGGCACCACTGGGGATGCAGTGTAGTGAGTCCAGAGAGTGCACTGGCCCCACTGGGAATGCCCTTCAGTGAGTCCAGAGAGTGCACTGGCACCACTGGGGATGCACTGCAGTGAGTTAACAGAGTGCACTAGCACCACTGGGGATGCAGTGCAGTGAGTCCAGAGAGTGCACTGGCACCACTGGGGATGCAGTGCAGTGAGTCCAGAGAGTGCATGGGCTCCACTGGGGATGCAGTGCAGTGAGTGCAGAGAGTGCACAGGCAGCACTGGGGATGCAGTGCCGGGAGTCCAGAGAGTGCACTGGTAATACTGGGGATGCAGTGCAGTGAGTCCAGAGAGTGCACTGGCACCACTGGGAATGCAGTGCAGTGAGTCCAGAGAGTGCACTGGCACCACTGAGAATGCACTTCAGTGAGTCCAGAGAGTGCACTGGCACCACTGGGGATGCAGTGCAGTGAGTCCAGAGAGTGCACTGGCACCACTGAGAATGCACTTCAGTGAGTCCAAAGAGTGCACTGGCACCACTGGGGATGCACTGCAGTGAGTCCAGAGAGTGCACTAGCACCACTGGGGATGCAGTGCAGTGAGTCCAGAGAGTGCACTGGCACCACTGGAAATGCACTGCAGTGAGCCCAGAGAGTGCACTGGCACCACTGGAGATGCAGTACAGTGAGTCCAGTGAATGCACTGGCAGCACTGGGGTTGCAGTGCAGTGAGTCCAGAGAGTGCACTGGCACCACTGGTGATGCAGTATAGTGAGTCCAGTGAGTGCACTGGCACCACTGGGGATGCACTGCAGTGAGTCCAGAGAGTGCACAGGCACCACTGGGGATGCAGTGCAGTGAGTCCAGAGAGTGCATTGGCACCACTGGGGATGCACTGCAGTGAGTCCAGAGAGTGCACTGGCCCCACTGGGGATGCCCTGCAGTGAGTCCAGAGAGTGCACTGGCACCACTGGGGATGCAGTGCAGTGAGTCCAGAGAGTGCACTGGCACCACTGGGGATGCACTGCAGTGAGTCCAGAGAGTGCACTGGCACCACTGGGGATGCAGTGCAGTGAGTCCAGAGAGTGCACTGGCACCACTGGGGATGCAGTGCAGTGAGTCCAGAGAGTGCACTGGCACCACTGGGGATGCAGTGCAGTGAGTCCAGAGAGTGCACTGGCACCACTGGGGATGCAGTGTAGTGAGTCCAGAGAGTGCACTGGCCCCACTGGGAATGCCCTTCAGAAGTCCAGAGAGTGCACTGGCACCACTGGGGATGCACTGCAGTGAGTTAACAGAGTGCACTAGCACCACTGGGGATGCAGTGCAGTGAGTCCAGAGAGTGCACTGGCACCACTGGGGATGCAGTGCAGTGAGTCCAGAGAGTGCATGGGCTCCACTGGGGATGCAGTACAGTGAGTCCAGAGAGTGCACTGGCACCACTGGGGATGCAGTGCAGTGAGTCCAGAGAGTGCACTGGCACCACTGGGGATGCAGTGCAGTGAGTCCAGAGAGTGCTCTGGCAACACTGGGGATGCAGTGCAGTGAGTCCAGAGAGAGCACTGGCACCACTGGGGATGCAGTGCAGTGAGTCCAGAGACTGCACTGGCAACACTGGGGATGCACTGCAGTGAGTCCAGAGAGTGCACTGGCACCACTGGGAATGCAGTGCAGTGAGTCCAGAGATTGCACTGGCACCACGGGGGATGCACTTCAGTGAGTCCAGAGAGTGCACTGGCACCACTGGTGATGCACTGCAGTGAGTCCAGAGAGTGCACTGGCACCACTGGCGATGCACTGCAGTGAGTCCAGAGAGTGCACTGGCACCACTGGGGATGCAGTGCAGTGAGTCCAGAGAGTGCACTGGCACCAGAGGGAATGCACTGCAGTGAGTCCAGTGAGTGCACTGGCACCACTGGGGACGCAGTGCAGTGAGTGCAGAGAGTGCACTGGCACCACTGGGGATGCAGTGCAGTGAGTCCAGAGAGTGCAGTGGCACCACTGGTGATGCAGTGCAGTGAGTCCAGAGAGTGCACAGGCAGCACTGGGGATGCTGTGCAGTGAGTCCAGAGAGTGCACTGGCACCACTGGGGATGCATTGCATTGAGTCCAGAGAGTGCACTGGCACCACTGGGGATGCAGTGAAGTGAGTGCAGAGAGTGCACTGGCACTACTGGGGATGCACTGCAGTGAGTCCACAGAGTGCACTGGCACCACTGGGGATGCACTGCAGTGAGTCCAGGGAGTGCACTGGCACCACTGGGGATGCCCTGCAGTGAATCCAGAGAGTGCACTGGCACCACTGGGGATGCACTGCAGTGAGTCCAGGGATAGCACTGGCACCACTGGGGATGCAGTGCAGTGAGTCCAGTGAGTGCACTGGCACCACTGGGGATGCCCTGCAGTGAGTCCATATAGTGCACTGGCACCACTGGGGATGCAGTGCAGTGAGTCCAGTGAGTGCACTGGCACCACTGGGGATGCACTGCAGTGAGTCCAGAGAGTGCACTGGCACCACTGAGAATGCACTTCAGTGAGTCCAGAGAGTGCACTGGCAGCACTGGGGATGCACTGCAGTGAATCCAGTGAGTGCACTGGCACCACTGGTGATGCAGTGCAGTGAGTCCAGAGAGTGCACTGGCACCACTGGGGATGCTGTGCAGCGAGTCCAGAGAGTGCACTGGCACCACTGGGGATGCAGTGCAGCAAGTCTAGAGAGTGCATTGGCACCACTGGGGATGCAGTGCAGTGAGTCCAGAGAGTGCACGGGCTCCACTGGGGATGCAGTTCAGTGAGTCCAGAGAGTGCACTGGCACCACTGGGGATGCAGTGCAGTGAGTCCAGAGAGTGCACTGGCACCACTGGGGATGCAGTGCAGTGAGTCCAGAGAGTTCACTGGCACCACTGGAGATGCACTTCATTGAGTGCAGAGACTGCACTGGCACCACTAGGGATGCAGTGCAGTGAGTCCAGTGAGTGTACTGGCACCACTGGGGATGCACTGCAGTGAGTCCAGAGAGTGCACTGGCAATACTGGGGATGCAGTGCAGTGAGTCCAGAGAGTGCACTGGCTCCACTGGGGATGCAGTGCAGTGAGTCCAGAGAGTGCACTGGCACCACTGGGGATGCACTGCAGTGAGCCCAGAGACTGCACTGGCACCACTGGGGATGCGGTGCCGGGAGTCCAGAGAGTGCTTTGGCACCACGTGGGATGCACTGCAGTTACTCCAGAGAGTGCACTGGCAACACTGGGGATGCAGTACAGTGAGTCCAGAGAGTGAACTGGCACCACTGGGGATGCACTGCAGTGAGTCCAGAGAGTGCTCTGGCACCACTGGGGATGCAGTGCAGTGAGTCCAGAGAGTGCATTGGCACCACTGGGGATGCACTGCAGTGAGTCCAGAGAGTGCACTGGCACCACTGGGGATGCAGTGCAGTGAGTCCAGAGAGTTCACTGGCACCACTGGAGATGCACTTCATTGAGTGCAGAGACTGCACTGGCACCACTAGGGATGCAGTGCAGTGAGTCCAGTGAGTGTACTGGCACCACTGGGGATGCACTGCAGTGAGTCCAGAGAGTGCACTGGCAATACTGGGGATGCAGTGCAGTGAGTCCAGAGAGTGCACTGGCTCCACTGGGGATGCAGTGCAGTGAGTCCAGAGAGTGCACTGGCACCACTGGGGATGCACTGCAGTGAGCCCAGAGACTGCACTGGCACCACTGGGGATGCGGTGCCGGGAGTCCAGAGAGTGCTTTGGCACCACGTGGGATGCACTGCAGTTACTCCAGAGAGTGCACTCGCAACACTGGGGATGCAGTACAGTGAGTCCAGAGAGTGAACTGGCACCACTGGGGATGCACTGCAGTGAGTCCAGAGAGTGCTCTGGCACCACTGGGGATGCAGTGCAGTGAGTCCAGAGAGTGCACTGGCACCACTGGTGATGCAGTGCAGTGAGTGCAGAGAGTGCACTGGCACCACTGGTGATGCACTGCAGTTACTCCAGAGAGTGCACTGGCACCACTGGGGATGCGGTGCAGTGAGTCCAGAGAGTGCACTGGCACCACTCAGGGTGCAGTGCGGTGAGTCCAGAGAATGCACTGGCACCAATGGGGATGCAGTGCAGTGAGTCCAGAGAGTGCACTGGCACCACTGGGGATGCAGTGCAGTCAGCCCAGTGAGTGTACTGGCACCACTGGGGATGCACTGCAGTGAGTCCAGAGAGTGCACTGGCCCCACTGGGAATGCCCTTCAGTGAGTCCAGAGAGTGCACTGGCACCACTGGGGATGCACTGCAGTGAGTTAACAGAGTGCACTAGCACCACTGGGGATGCAGTGCAGTGAGTCCAGAGAGTGCACTGGCACCACTGGGGATGCAGTGCAATGAGTCCAGAGAGTGCATGGGCTCCACTGGGGATGCAGTACAGTGAGTCCAGAGAGTGCACTGGCACCACTGGGGATGCAGTGCAGTGAGTCCAGAGAGTGCACTGGCACCACTGGGGATGCAGTGCAGTGAGTCCAGAGAGTGCTCTGGCAACACTGGGGATGCAGTGCAGTGAGTCCAGAGAGAGCACTGGCACCACTGGGGATGCAGTGCAGTGAGTCCAGAGAGTGCACTGGCAACACTGGGGATGCACTGCAGTGAGTCCAGAGAGTGCACTGGCACCAGAGGGAATGCACTGCAGTGAGTCCAGTGAGTGCACTGGCACCACTGGGGATGCTGTGCAGTGAGTGCAGAGAGTGCACTGGCACCACTGGGGATGCAGTGCAGTGAGTCCAGAGAGTGCAGTGGCACCACTGGTGATGCAGTGCAGTGAGTCCAGAGAGTGCACAGGCAGCACTGGGGATGCAGTGCAGTGAGTCCAGAGAGTGCACTGGCACCACTGGGGATGCATTGCATTGAGTCCAGAGAGTGCACTGGCACCACTGGGGATGCAGTGAAGTGAGTGCAGAGAGTGCGCTGGCACTACTGGGGATGCAGTGCAGTGAGTCCAGAGAGTGCACTGGCACCACTGGGGATGCACTGCAGTGAGTCCAGAGAGTGCACTGGCACCACTGGGGATGCACTGCAGTGAGTCCAGAGAGTGCACTGGCACCACTGGGGATGCCCTGCAGTGAATCCAGAGAGTGCACTGGCACCACTGGGGATGCACTGCAGTGAGTCCAGGGATAGCACTGGCACCACTGGGGATGCAGTGCAGTGAGTCCAGAGAGTGCACTGGCACCACTGGGGATGCCCTGCAGTGAGTCCAGAGAGTGCACTGGCACCACTGGGGATGCAGTGCAGTGAGTCCAGTGAGTGCACTGGCACCACTGGGGATGCACTGCAGTGAGTCCAGAGAGTGCACTGGCACCACTGAGAATGCACTTCAGTGAGTCCAGAGAGTGCACTGGCACCACTGGGGATGCACTGCAGTGAGTCCAGAGAGTGCACTGGCACCACTGGGGATGCAGTGCAGTGAATCCAGTGAGTGCACTGGCACCACTGGTGATGCAGTGCAGTGAGTCCAGAGAGTGCACTGGCACCACTTGGGATGCAGTGCAGCGAGTCCAGAGAGTGCACTGGCACCACTGGGGATGCAGTGCAGCAAGTCTAGAGAGTGCATTGGCACCACTGGGGATGCAGTGCAGTGAGTCCAGAGAGTGCACGGGCTCCACTGGGGATGCAGTGCAGTGAGTCCAGAGAGTGCACTGGCACCACTGGGGATGCAGTGCAGTGAGTCCAGAGAGTGCACTGGCACCACTGGGGATGCAGTGCAGTGAGTCCAGAGAGTGCACTGGCACCACTGGGTATGCAGTGCAGTGAGTCCAGAGAGTTCACTGGCACCACTGGAGATGCACTTCATTGAGTGCAGAGACTGCACTGGCACCACTAGGGATGCAGTGCAGTGAGTCCAGTGAGTGTACTGGCACCACTGGGGATGCAGTGCAGTGAGTCCAGAGAGTGCATTGGCACCACTGGGGATGCACTGCAGTGATTCCACAGAGTGCACTGGCACCACTGGGGATGCAGTGCAGTGAGTCCAGAGAGTGCACTGGCACCAATGGGGATGCACAGCAGTGAGTCCACAGAGTGCACTGGCACCACTGGGGATGCAGTACAGTGAGTCCAGAGAGTACACTGGCACCACTCAGGGTGCAGTGCGGTGAGTCCAGAGAGTGCACTGGCACCAGAGGGAATGCACTTCAGTGAGTCCAGTGAGTGCACTGGCACCAATGGGGATGCAGTGCAGTGAGTGCAGAGAGTGCACTGGCACCACTGGGGATGCACTGCAGTGAGTCCAGAGAGTGCAGTGGCACCACTGGGGATGCAGTGCAGTGAGTCCAGAGAGTGCACTGGCACCACTAGGGCTGCAGTGCAGTGAGTCCAGAGAGTGCACTGGCACCACTGGGGATGCAGTGCAGTGAGTCCAGAGAGTGCTCTGGCACCACTGGGGATGCAGTGCAGTGAGTCCAGAGAGTGCACTGGCACCACTGGGGATGCAGTGCAGTGAGTCCAGAGAGTGCACTGGCAACACTGGGGATGCAGTGCAGTGAGTCCAGAGAGTGCACTGGCACCACTGGGGATGCAGTGCAGTGAGTCCAGAGAGTGCACTGGCACCACTGGGGATGCAGTGCAGTGAGTCCAGAGAGTGCTCTGGCACCACTGGTGATGCAGTGCAATGAGTCCAGAGAGTGCTCTGGCACCACTGGGGATGCAGTGCAGTGAGTCCAGAGAGTGCACTGGCACCACTGGGGATGCAGTGCAGTGAGTCCAGAGAGTGCACTGGCAACACTGGGGATGCACTGCAGTGAGTCCAGAGAGTGCACTGGCACCACTGGGGATGCAGTGCAGTGAGTCAAGAGAGTGCACTGGCACCACTGGGGATGCAGTGCAGTGAGTCCAGAGAGTGCACAGGCAGCACTGGGAATGCAGTTCCGGGAGTCCAGAGAGTGCACTGGCAACACTGGGGATGCAGTGCAGTGAGTCCAGAGAGTGCACTGGCACCACTGGTGATGCACTGCAGTTACTCCAGAGAGTGCACTGGCACCACTGGGGATGCGGTGCAGTGAGTCCAGAGAGTGCACTGGCACCACTCAGGGTGCAGTGCGGTGAGTCCAGAGAATGCACTGGCACCAATGGGGATACAGTGCAGTGAGTCCAGAGAGTGCACTGGCACCACTGGGGATGCAGTGCAGTCAGCCCAGTGAGTGTACTGGCACCACTGGGGATGCACTGCAGTGAGTCCAGAGAGTGCACTGGCCCCACTGGGAATGCCCTTCAGTGAGTCCAGAGAGTGCACTGGCACCACTGGGGATGCACTGCAGTGAGTTAACAGAGTGCACTAGCACCACTGGGGATGCAGTGCAGTGAGTCCAGAGAGTGCACTGGCACCACTGGGGATGCAGTGCAGTGAGTCCAGAGAGTGCACGGGCTCCACTGGGGATGCAGTACAGTGAGTCCAGAGAGTGCACTGGCACCACTGGGGATGCAGTGCAGTGAGTCCAGAGAGTGCACTGGCACCACTGGGGATGCAGTGCAGTGAGTCCAGAGAGTGCTCTGGCAACACTGGGGATGCAGTGCAGTGAGTCCAGAGAGAGCACTGGCACCACTGGGGATGCAGTGCAGTGAGTCCAGAGAGTGCACTGGCAACACTGGGGATGCACTGCAGTGAGTCCAGAGAGTGCACTGGCACCACTGGGAATGCAGTGCAGTGAGTCCAGAGTGTGCACTGGCAACACTGGGAATGCAGTGCAGTGAGTCCAGAGATTGCACTGGCACCACGGGGGATGCACTTCAGTGAGTCCAGAGAGTGCACTGGCACCACTGGGGATGCACTGCAGTGAGTCCAGAGAGTGCACTGGCACCACTGGGGATGCAGTGCAGTGAGTCCTGAGAGTGCACTGGCACCAGAGGTAATGCACTGCAGTGAGTCCAGTGAGTGCACTGGCACTACTGGGGATGCAGTGCAGTGAGTCCAGAGAGTGCACTGGCACCACTGGGGATGCAGTGCAGTGAGTCCAGAGAGTGCAGTGGCACCACTGGTGATGCAGTGCAGTGAGTCCAGAGAGTGCACAGGCAGCACTGGGGATGCAGTGCAGTGAGTCCAGAGAGTGCACTGGCACCACTGGGGATGCATTGCATTGAGTCCAGAGAGTGCACTGGCACCACTGGGGATGCAGCGAAGTGAGTGCAGAGAGTGCACTGGCACTACTGGGGATGCACTGCAGTGAGTCCACAGAGTGCACTGGCACCACTGGGGATGCACTGCAGTGAGTCCAGAGAGTGCACTGGCACCACTGGGGATGCCCTGCAGTGAGTCCAGGGATAGCACTGGCACCACTGGGGATGCAGTGCAGTGAGTCCAGAGAGTGCACTGGCACCACTGGGGATACCCTGCAGTGAGTCCATATAGTGCACTAGCACCACTGGGGATGCACTGCAGTGAGTCCAGGGATAGCACTGGCACCACTGGGGATGCAGTGCAGTGAGTCCAGAGAGTGCACTGGCACCACTGGGGATGCCCTGCAGTGAGTCCATATAGTGCACTGGCACCACTGGGGATGCAGTGCAGTGAGTCCAGTGAGTGCACTGGCACCACTGGGGATGCAGTGCAGTGAGTCCAGAGAGTGCACTGGCACCACTGAGAATGCACTTCAGTGAGTCCAGAGAGTGCACTGGCACCAGAGGGAATGCACTGCAGTGAGTCCAGAGAGTGCACTGGCACCACTGGGGATGCCCTGCAGTGAATCCAGAGAGTGCACTGGCACCACTGGGGATGCACTGCAGTGAGTCCAGGGATAGCACTGGCACCACTGGGGATGCAGTGCAGTGAGTCCAGAGAGTGCACTGGCACCACTGGGGATGCCCTGCAGTGAGTCCATATAGTGCACTGGCACCACTGGGGATGCAGTGCAGTGAGTCCAGAGAGTGCACTGGCACCACGGGGGATGCAGTGCAGCAAGTCTAGAGAGTGCATTGGCACCACTGGGGATGCAGTGCAGTGAGTCCAGAGAGTGCACTGGCACCACTGGGGATGCAGTGCAGTGAGTCCAGAGACTGCACTGGCACCACTGGGGATGCAGTACAGTGAGTCCAGAGAGAGCACTGGCACCACTAGGGATGCACAGCAGTGAGTCCAGAGAGTGCATTGGCACCACTGGGGATGCAGTGCAGTGAGTCCAGAGAGTGCACTGGCACCACTGGAGATGCAGTGCAGTGAGTCCAGAGAGTGCACTGGCACCACTGGGAATGCAGTGCAGTGAGTCCAGAGAGTGCACTGGCACCACTGGGGATGCAGTGCAGTGAGTCCAGAGAGTGCACTGGCACCACTGGGTATGCAGTGCAGTGAGTCCAGAGAGTTCACTGACACCACTGGAGATGCACTTCATTGAGTGCAGAGACTGCACTGGCACCACTAGGGATGCAGTGCAGTGAGTCCAGTGAGTGTACTGGCACCACTGGGGATGCACTGCAGTGAGTCCAGAGAGTGCATTGGCACCACTGGGGATGCAGTGCAGTGAGTCCAGAGAGTGCACTGGCACCAATGCGGATGCACAGCAGTCAGTCCAGAGAGTGCAGTGGCACCACTGGGGATGCAGTACAGTGAGTCCAGAGAGTGCACTGGCACCACTCAGGGTGCAGTGCGGTGAGTCCAGAGAGTGCACTGGCACCACTGGGAATGCACTGCAGTGAGTCCAGTGAGTGCACTGGCACCACTGGGGATGCACTGCAGTGAGTCCAGAGAGTGCACTGACACCACTGGTGATGCAGTATAGTGAGTCCAGTGAGTGCACTGGCACCACTGGGGATGCAGTGCAGTGAGTCCAAAGAGTGAACTGGCACCACTGGGGATGCAGTGCAGTGAGTCCAGAGAGTGCACTGGCACCACTGATGATGCAGTACAGTGAGTCCAGAGAGTGCACTGGCACCACTGGGGATGTAGTGCAGTGACTCGAGAGAGTGCACTGGCACCACTGGGGATGCAGTGCAGTGAGTCCAGAGAGTGCACTGGCACCACTTGGGATGCAGTGCAGTGAGTCCAGAGAGTGCACTGGCACCACTGGGGCTGCAGTGCAGTGAGTCCAGAGAGTGCACTGGCACCACTGGGGATGCAGTGCAGTGAGTCCAGAGAGTGCTCTGGCACCACTGGGGATGCAGTGCAGTGAGTCCAGAGAGTGCACTGGCACCACTGGGGATGCAGTGCAGTAAGTCCAGAGAGTGCACTGGCAACACTGGGGATGCACTGCAGTGAGTCCAGAGAGTGCACTGGCACCACTGGGGATGCAGTGCAGTGAGTCCAGAGAGTGCACTGGCACCACTAGGGCTGCAGTGCAGTGAGTCCAGAGAGTGCACTGGCACCACTGGGGATGCAGTGCAATGAGTCCAGAGAGTGCTCTGGCACCACTGGGGATGCAGTGCAGTGAGTCCAGAGAGTGCACTGGCACCACTGGGGATGCACTGCAGTGAGTCCAGGGATAGCACTGGCACCACTGGGGATGCAGTGCAGTGAGTCCAGAGAGTGCACTGGCACCACTGGGGATGCCCTGCAGTGAGTCCATATAGTGCACTGGCACCACTGGGGATGCAGTGCAGTGAGTCCAGTGAGTGCACTGGCACCACTGGGGATGCACTGCAGTGAGTCCAGAGAGTGCACTGGCACCACTGAGAATGCACTTCAGTGAGTCCAGAGAGTGCACTGGCACCACTGGGGATGCAGTGCAGTGAGTCCAGAGAGTGCACTGGCACCACTGGGGATGCAGTGCAGTGAATCCAGTGAGTGCACTGGCACCACTGGTGATGCAGTGCAGTGAGTCCAGAGAGTGCACTGGCACCACTTGGGATGCAGTGCAGCGAGTCCAGAGAGTGCACTGGCACCACTGGGGATGCAGTGCAGCAAGTCCAGAGAGTGCACTGGCACCACTGGGGATGCAGTGCAGTGAGTCCAGAGAGTGCACGGGCTCCACTGGGGATGCAGTGCAGTGAGTCCAGAGAGTGCACTGGCACCACTGGGGATGCAGTGCAGTGAGTCCAGAGAGTGCACTGGCACCACTGGGGATGCAGTGCAGTGAGTCCAGAGAGTGCACTGGCACCACTGGGTATGCAGTGCAGTGAGTCCAGAGAGTTCACTGGCACCACTGGAGATGCACTTCATTGAGTGCAGAGACTGCACTGGCACCACTGGGGATGCAGTGCAGTGAGTCCAGTGAGTGTACTGGCACCACTGGGGATGCAGTGCAGTGAGTCCAGAGAGTGCATTGGCACCACTGGGGATTCACTGCAGTGATTCCACAGAGTGCACTGGCACCACTGGGGATGCAGTGCAGTGAGTCCAGAGAGTGCACTGGCACCAATGGGGATGCACAGCAGTGAGTCCACAGAGTGCACTGGCACCACTGGGGATGCAGTACAGTGAGTCCAGAGAGTGCACTGGCACCACTCAGGGTGCAGTGCGGTGAGTCCAGAGAGTGCACTGGCACCAGAGGGAATGCACTGCAGTGAGTCCAGTGAGTGCACTGGCACCACTGGGGATGCAGTGCAGTGAGTGCAGAGAGTGCACTGGCACCACTGGGGATGCACTGCAGTGAGTCCAGAGAGTGCAGTGGCACCACTGGGGATGCAGTGCAGTGAGTCCAGAGAGTGCACAGGCAGCACTGGGAATGCAGTGCCGGGAGTCCAGAGAGTGCACTGGCAACACTGGGGATGCAGTGCAGTGAGTCCAGAGAGTGCACTGGCACCACTGGTGATGCACTGCAGTTACTCCAGAGAGTGCACTGGCACCACTGGGGATGCGGTGCAGTGAGTCCAGAGAGTGCACTGGCACCACTCAGGGTGCAGTGCGGTGAGTCCAGAGAATGCACTGGCACCAATGGGGATGCAGTGCAGTGAGTCCAGAGAGTGCACTGGCACCACTGGGGATGCAGTGCAGTCAGCCCAGTGAGTGTACTGGCACCACTGGGGATGCACTGCAGTGAGTCCAGAGAGTGCACTGGCCCCACTGGGTATGCCCTTCAGTGAGTCCAGAGAGTGCACTGGCCCCACTGGGGATGCACTGCAGTGAGTTAACAGAGTGCACTAGCACCACTGGGGATGCAGTGCAGTGAGTCCAGAGAGTGCACTGGCACCACTGGGGATGCAGTGCAGTGAGTCCAGAGAGTGCACGGGCTCCACTGGGGATGCAGTACAGTGAGTCCAGAGAGTGCACTGGCACCACTGGGGATGCAGTGCAGTGAGTCCAGAGAGTGCACTGGCACCACTGGGGATGCAGTGCAGTGAGTCCAGAGAGTGCTCTGGCAACACTGGGGATGCAGTGCAGTGAGTCCAGAGAGAGCACTGGCACCACTGGGGATGCAGTGCAGTGAGTCCAGAGAGTGCACTGGCAACACTGGGGATGCACTGCAGTGAGTCCAGAGAGTGCACTGGCACCACTGGGAATGCAGTGCAGTGAGTCCAGAGTGTGCACTGGCAACACTGGGAATGCAGTGCAGTGAGTCCAGAGATTGCACTGGCACCACGGGGGATGCACTTCAGTGAGTCCAGAGAGTGCACTGGCACCACTGGTGATGCACTGCAGTGAGTCCAGAGAGTGCACTGGCACCACTGGGGATGCACTGCAGTGAGTCCAGAGAGTGCACTGGCACCACTGGGGATGCAGTGCAGTGAGTCCTGAGAGTGCACTGGCACCAGAGGTAATGCACTGCAGTGAGAACAGTGAGTGCACTGGCACTACTGGGGATGCAGTGCAGTGAGTGCAGAGAGTGCACTGGCACCACTGGGGATGCAGTGCAGTGAGTCCAGAGAGTGCAGTGGCACCACTGGTGATGCAGTGCAGTGAGTCCAGAGAGTGCACAGGCAGCACTGGGGATGCAGTGCAGTGAGTCCAGTGAGTGCACTGGCACCACTGGGGATGCATTGCATTGAGTCCAGAGAGTGCACTGGCACCACTGGGGATGCAGCGAAGTGAGTGCAGAGAGTGCACTGGCACTACTGGGGATGCACTGCAGTGAGTCCACAGAGTGCACTGGCACCACTGGGGATGCACTGCAGTGAGTCCAGAGAGTGCACTGGCACCACTGGGGATGCCCTGCAGTGAGTCCAGGGATAGCACTGGCACCACTGGGGATGCAGTGCAGTGAGTCCAGAGAGTGCACTGGCACCACTGGGGATGCCCTGCAGTGAGTCCATATAGTGCACTAGCACCACTGGGGATGCACTGCAGTGAGTCCAGGGATAGCACTGGCACCACTGGGGATGCAGTGCAGTGAGTCCAGAGAGTGCACTGGCACCACTGGGGATGCAGTGCAGTGAGTCCAGAGACTGCACTGGCACCACTGGGGATGCAGTACAGTGAGTCCAGAGAGAGCACTGGCACCACTAGGGATGCACAGCAGTGAGTCCAGAGAGTGCATTGGCACCACTGGGGATGCAGTGCAGTGAGTCCAGAGAGTGCACTGGCACCACTGGAGATGCAGTGCAGTGAGTCCAGAGAGTGCACTGGCACAACTGGGAATGCAGTGCAGTGAGTCCAGAGAGTGCACTGGCACCACTGGGGATGCAGTGCAATGAGTCCAGAGAGTGCACTGGCACCACTGGGTATGCAGTGCAGTGAGTCCAGAGAGTTCACTGGCACCACTGGAGATGCACTTCATTGAGTGCAGAGACTGCACTGGCACCACTAGGGATGCAGTGCAGTGAGTCCAGTGAGTGTACTGGCACCACTGGGGATGCACTGCAGTAAGTCCAGAGAGTGCATTGGCACCACTGGGGATGCAGTGCAGTGAGTCCAGAGAGTGCACTGGCACCAATGCGGATGCACAGCAGTCAGTCCAGAGAGTGCAGTGGCACCACTGGGGATGCAGTACAGTGAGTCCAGAGAGTGCACTGGCACCACTCAGGGTGCAGTGCGGTGAGTCCAGAGAGTGCACTGGCACCACTGGGAATGCACTGCAGTGAGTCCAGTGAGTGCACTGGCACCACTGGGGATGCAGTGCAGTGAGTCCAGAGAGTGCACTGACACCACTGGTGATGCAGTATAGTGAGTCCAGTGAGTGCACTGGCACCACTGGGGATGCAGTGCAGTGAGTCCAAAGAGTGAACTGGCACCACTGGGGATGCAGTGCAGTGAGTCCAGAGAGTGCACTGGCACCACTGATGATGCAGTACAGTGAGTCCAGAGAGTGCACTGGCACCACTGGGGATGTAGTGCAGTGACTCGAGAGAGTGCACTGGCACCACTGGGGATGCAGTGCAGTGAGTCCAGAGAGTGCACTGGCACCACTTGGGATGCAGTGCAGTGAGTCCAGAGAGTGCACTGGCACCACTGGGGCTGCAGTGCAGTGAGTCCAGAGAGTGCACTGGCACCACTGGGGATGCAGTGCAGTGAGTCCAGAGAGTGCTCTGGCACCACTGGGGATGCAGTGCAGTGAGTCCAGAGAGTGCACTGGCACCACTGGGGATGCAGTGCAGTGAGTCCAGAGAGTGCACTGGCAACACTGGGGATGCACTGCAGTGAGTCCAGAGAGTGCACTGGCACCACTGGGGATGCACTGCAGTGAGTCCAGAGAGTGCACTGGCACCACTAGGGCTGCAGTGCAGTGAGTCCAGAGAGTGCACTGGCACCACTGGGGATGCACTGCAATGAGTCCAGAGAGTGCACTGGCACCACTGGGGATGCAGTGCAGTGAGTCCAGAGAGTGCACTGGCACCACTGGGGATGCAGCGAAGTGAGTGCAGAGAGTGCACTGGCACTACTGGGGATGCACTGCAGTGAGTCCACAGAGTGCACTGGCACCACTGGGGATGCACTGCAGTGAGTCCAGAGAGTGCACTGGCACCACTGGGGATGCCCTGCAGTGAGTCCAGGGATAGCACTGGCACCACTGGGGATGCAGTGCAGTGAGCCCAGAGAGTGCACTGGCACCACTGGGGATGCGGTGCCGGGAGTCCAGAGAGTTCTTTGGCACCACTGGGGATGCAGTGCAGTTACTGCAGATAGTGCACTGGCACCACTGGGGATGCACTGCAGTGAGTCCAGAGAGTGCACTGGCACCACATGTGATGCACTGCAGTGAGTCCAGAGAGTGCTCTGGCACCACTGGGGATGCAGTGCAGTGAGTCCAGAGAGTGCACTGGCACCACTGGGAATGCAGTGCAGTGAGTCCAGAGAGTGCACTGGCACCACTGGGGATGCGGTGCAGTGAGTCCAGAGAATGCACTGGCACCAATGGGGATGCAGTGCAGTGAGTCCAGAGAGTGCACTGGCACCACTGGGGATGCAGTGCAGTCAGTCCAGTGAGTGTACAGGCACCACTAGGGATGCACTGCAGTGAGTCCAGAGAGTGCACTGACACCACTGTGAATGCCCTTCAGTGAGTCCAGAGAGTGCACAGGCAGCACTGGGGATGCAGTGCCGGGAGTCCAGAGAGTGCACTGGCAATACTGGGGATGCAGTGCAGTGAGTCCAGAGAGTGCACTGGCACCACTGGGAATGCAGTGCAGTGAGTCCAGAGAGTGCACTGGCACCACTGATAATGCACTTCAGTGAGTCCAGAGAGTGCACTGGCACCACTGCGGATGCAGTGCAGTGAGTCCAGAGAGTGCACTGGCACCACTGAGAATGCACTTCAGTGAGTCCAAAGAGTGCACTGGCACCACTGGGGATGCACTGCAGTGAGTCCAGAGAGTGCACTAGCACCACTGGGGATGCAGTGCAGTGAGTCCAGAGAGTGCACTGGCACCACTGGAAATGCACTGCAGTGAGCCCAGAGAGTGCACTGGCACCACTGGAGATGCAGTACAGTGAGTCCCGTGAATGCACTGGCAGCACTGGGGATGCAGTGCAGTGAGTCCAGAGACTGCACTGGCACCACTGGGGATGCAGTGCAGTGAGTCCAGAGAGTGCATTGGCACCACTGGGGATGCACTGCAGTGAGTCCAGAGAGTGCACTGGCACCACTGGGGATGCCCTGCAGTGAGTCCAGAGAGTGCACTGGCACCACTGGGGATGCAGTGCAGTGAGTCCAGAGAGTGCACTGGCACCACTGGGGATGCAGTGCAGTGAGTCCAGAGAGTGCACTGGCACCACTGGGGATGCAGTGCAGTGAGTCCAGAGAGTGCACTGGCACCACTGGGGATGCAGTGCAGTGAGTCCAGAGAGTGCACTGGCAACACTGGGGATGCAGTGTAGTGAGTCCAGAGAGTGCACTGGCCCCACTGGGAATGCCCTTCAGTGAGTCCAGAGAGTGCACTGGCACCACTGGGGATGCACTGCAGTGAGTTAACAGAGTGCACTAGCACCACTGGGGATGCAGTACAGTGAGTCCAGAGAGTGCACTGGCACCACTGGGGATGCAGTGCAGTGAGTCCAGAGAGTGCATGGCCTCCACTGGGGATGCAGTACAGTGAGTCCAGAGAGTGCACTGGCAGCACTGGGGATGCAGTGCAGTGAGTCCAGAGAGTGCACTGGCACCACTGGGGATGCAGTGCAGTGAGTCCAGAGAGTGCACTGGCACCACTGGGGATGCACTGCAGTGAGTCCAGAGAGTGCACTGGCACCAGAGGGAATGCACTGCAGTGAGTCCAGTGAGTGCACTGGCACCACTGGGGATGCAGTGCAGTGAGTGCAGAGAGTGCACTGGCACCACTGGGGATGCAGTGCAGTGAGTCCAGAGAGTGCAGTGGCACCACTGGGGATGCAGTGCAGTGAGTCCAGAGAGTGCACAGGCAGCACTGGGGATGCAGTGCAGTGAGTCCAGAGAGTGCACTGGCACCACTGGGGATGCAGTGCAGTGAGTCCAGAGAGTGCACTGGCACCACTGGGGATGCAGTGCAGTGAGTCCAGTGAGTGTACTGGCACCACTGGGGATGCAGTACAGTGAGTCCAGAGAGTGCACTGGCACCACTGAGAATGCACTTCAGTGAGTCCAGAGAGTGCACTGGCACCACTGGGGATGCAGTGCAGTGAGTCCAGAGAGTGCACTGGCACCACTGAGAATGCACTTCAGTGAGTCCAAAGAGTGCACTGGCACCACTGGGGATGCACTGCAGTGAGTCCAGAGAGTGCACTAGCACCACTGGGAATGCAGTGCTGTGAATCCAGTGAGTGCACTGGCACCACTGGGGATGCAGTGCAGTGAGTCCAGAGAGTGCACTGGCACCACTGGGGATGCACTGCAGTGAGCCCAGAGAGTGCACTGGCACCACTGGACATGCAGTACAGTGAGTCCAGTGAATGCACAGGCAGCACTGGGGATGCAGTGCAGTGAGTCCAGAGAGTGCACTGACACCACTGGTGATGCAGTATAGTGAGTCCAGTGAGTGCACTGGCACCACTGGGGATGCAGTGCAGTGAGTCCAAAGAGTGAACTGGCACAACTGGGGATTAAGTGCAGTGAGTCCAGAGAGTGCACTGGCACCACTGATGATGCAGTACAGTGAGTCCAGTGAGTGCACAGGCACCACTGGGAATGTAGTGCAGTGACTCGAGAGAGTGCACTGGCACCACTGGGGATGCAGTGCAGTGAGTCCAGAGAGTGCACTGGCACCACTGGGGCTGCAGTGCAGTGAGTCCAGAGAGTGCACTGGCACCACTAGGGATGCAGTGCAGTGAGTCCAGAGAGTGCTCTGGCACCACTGGGGATGCAGTGCAGTGAGTCCAGAGAGTGCACTGGCAACACTGGGGATGCACTGCAGTGAGTCCAGAGAGTGCACTGGCACCACTGGGGATGCAGTGCAGTGAGTCCAGAAAGTGCACTGGCACCACTGGGGATGCAGTGCAGTGAGTCCAGAGAGTGCACTGGCACCACTGGGGATGCAGTGCAATGAGTCCAGAGAGTGCTCTGGCACCACTGGAGATGCAGTGCAGTGAGTCCAGAGAGTGCACTGGCACCACTGGGGCTGCAGTGCAGTGAGTCCAGAGAGTGCACTGGCAACACTGGGGATGCACTGCAGTGAGTCCAGAGAGTGCACTGGCACCACTAGGGATGCAGTGCAGTGAGTCCAGAGAGTGCACTGGCACCACTGGGGATGCAGTGCAGTGAGTCCAGAGAGTGCACTGGCAGCTCTGGGGATGCATTGCAGTGAGTCCAGAGAGTGCACTGGCACCAGAGGGAATGCACTGCAGTGAATCCAGTGAGTGCACTGGCACCACTGGGGATGCACTGCAGTGAGTCCAGAGAGTGCACTGGCACCACTGGGACTGCAGTGCAGTGAGTCCAGAGAGTGCACTGGCAGCACTGGGGATGCAGTGCACTGAGTCCAGAGAGTGCACTGGCACCACTGGGAATGCAGTGCAGTGAGTCCAGAGAGTGCACTGGCACCACTGGGAATGCAGTGCAGTGAGTCCAGTGAGTGCACTGGCACCACTGGGGATGCACTGCAGTGAGTCCAGAGAGTGCACTGGCACCACTGAGAATGCACTTCAGTGAGTCCAGAGAGTGCACTGGCACCACTGGGGATGCAGTGCAGTGAGTCCAGGGATAGCACTGGCACCACTGGGGATGCAGTGCAGTGAGTCCAGAGAGTGCACTGGCACCACTGGGGATGCCCTGCAGTGAGTCCATATAGTGCACTGGCACCACTGGGGATGCAGTGCAGCGAGTCCAGAGAGTGCACTGGCACCACGGGGGATGCAGTGCAGCAAGTCTAGAGAGTGCATTGGCACCACTGGGGATGCAGTGCAGTGAGTCCAGAGAGTGCACTGGCACCACTGGGGATGCAGTGCAGTGAGTCCAGAGACTGCACTGGCACCACTGGGGATGCAGTACAGTGAGTCCAGAGAGAGCACTGGCACCACTAGGGATGCACAGCAGTGAGTCCAGAGAGTGCATTGGCACCACTGGGGATGCAGTGCAGTGAGTCCAGAGAGTGCACTGGCACCACTGGAGATGCAGTGCAGTGAGTCCAGAGAGTGCACTGGCACCACTGGGAATGCAGTGCAGTGAGTCCAGAGAGTGCACTGGCACCACTGGGGATGCAGTGCAGTGAGTCCAGAGAGTGCACTGGCAACACTGGGGATGCAGTGCAGTGAGTCCAGAGAGTTCACTGGCACCACTGGAGATGCACTTCATTGAGTGCAGAGACTGCACTGGCACCACTAGGGATGCAGTGCAGTGAGTCCAGTGAGTGTACTGGCACCACTGGGGATGCACTGCAGTGAGTCCAGAGAGTGCATTGGCACCACTGGGGATGCAGTGCAGTGAGTCCAGAGAGTGCACTGGCACCAATGCGGATGCACAGCAGTCAGTCCAGAGAGTGCAGTGGCACCACTGGGGATGCAGTACAGTGAGTCCAGAGAGTGCACTGGCACCACTCAGGGTGCAGTGCGGTGAGTCCAGAGAGTGCACTGGCACCACTGGGAATGCACTGCAGTGAGTCCAGTGAGTGCACTGGCACCACTGGGGATGCACTGCAGTGAGTCCAGAGAGTGCACTGACACCACTGGTGATGCAGTATAGTGAGTCCAGTGAGTGCACTGGCACCACTGGGGATGCAGTGCAGTGAGTCCAAAGAGTGAACTGGCACCACTGGGGATGCAGTGCAGTGAGTCCAGAGAGTGCACTGGCACCACTTGGGATGCAGTACAGTGAGTCCAGAGAGTGCACTGGCACCACTGGGGATGTAGTGCAGTGACTCGAGAGAGTGCACTGGCACCACTGGGGATGCAGTGCAGTGAGTCCAGAGAGTGCACTGGCACCACTGGGGCTGCAGTGCAGTGAGTCCAGAGAGTGCACTGGCACCACTGGGGATGCAGTGCAGTGAGTCCAGAGAGTGCTCTGGCACCACTGGGGATGCAGTGCAGTGAGTCCAGAGAGTGCACTGGCACCACTGGGGATGCAGTGCAGTGAGTCCAGAGAGTGCACTGGCAACACTGGGGATGCACTGCAGTGAGTCCAGAGAGTGCACTGGCACCACTGGGGATGCAGTGCAGTGAGTCCAGAGAGTGCACTGGCACCACTAGGGCTGCAGTGCAGTGAGTCCAGAGAGTGCACTGGCACCACTGGGGATGCAGTGCAATGAGTCCAGAGAGTGCTCTGGCACCACTGGGGATGCAGTGCAGTGAGTCCAGAGAGTGCACTGGCACCACTGGGGATGCACTGCAGTGAGTCCAGGGATAGCACTGGCACCACTGGGGATGCAGTGCAGTGAGTCCAGAGAGTGCACTGGCACCACTGGGGATGCCCTGCAGTGAGTCCATATAGTGCACTGGCACCACTGGGGATGCAGTGCAGTGAGTCCAGTGAGTGCACTGGCACCACTGGGGATGCACTGCAGTGAGTCCAGAGAGTGCACTGGCACCACTGAGAATGCACTTCAGTGAGTCCAGAGAGTGCACTGGCACCACTGGGGATGCACTGCAGTGAGTCCAGAGAGTGCACTGGCACCACTGGGGATGCAGTGCAGTGAATCCAGTGAGTGCACTGGCACCACTGGTGATGCAGTGCAGTGAGTCCAGAGAGTGCACTGGCACCACTTGGGATGCAGTGCAGCGAGTCCAGAGAGTGCACTGGCACCACTGGGGATGCAGTGCAGCAAGTCTAGAGAGTGCATTGGCACCACTGGGGATGCAGTGCAGTGAGTCCAGAGAGTGCACGGGCTCCACTGGGGATGCAGTGCAGTGAGTCCAGAGAGTGCACTGGCACCACTGGGGATGCAGTGCAGTGAGTCCAGAGAGTGCACTGGCACCACTGGGGATGCAGTGCAGTGAGTCCAGAGAGTGCACTGGCACCACTGGGAATGCAGTGCAGTGAGTCCAAAGAGTTCACTGGCACCACTGGAGATGCACTTCATTGAGTGCAGAGACTGCACTGGCACCACTAGGGATGCAGTGCAGTGAGTCCAGTGAGTGTACTGGCACCACTGGGGATGCAGTGCAGTGAGTCCAGAGAGTGCATTGGCACCACTGGGGATGCACTGCAGTGATTCCACAGAGTGCACTGGCACCACTGGGGATGCAGTGCAGTGAGTCCAGAGAGTGCACTGGCACCAATGGGGATGCACAGCAGTGAGTCCAGAGAGTGCAGTGGCACCACTGGGGATGCAGTACAGTGAGTCCAGAGAGTGCACTGGCACCACTCAGGGTGCAGTGCGGTGAGTCCAGAGAGTGCACTGGCACCAGAGGGAATGCACTGCAGTGAGTCCAGTGAGTGCACTGGCACCACTGGGGATGCAGTGCAGTGAGTGCAGAGAGTGCACTGGCACCACTGGGGATGCACTGCAGTGAGTCCAGAGAGTGCAGTGGCACCACTGGGGATGCAGTGCAGTGAGTCCAGAGAGTGCACTGGCACCACTAGGGCTGCAGTGCAGTGAGTCCAGAGAGTGCACTGGCACCACTGGGGATGCAGTGCAGTGAGTCCAGAGAGTGCTCTGGCACCACTGGGGATGCAGTGCAGTGAGTCCAGAGAGTGCACTGGCACCACTGGGGATGCAGTGCAGTGAGTCCAGAGAGTGCACTGGCACCACTGGGGATGCAGTGCAGTGAGTCCAGAGAGTGCACTGGCACCACTGGGGATGCAGTGCAGTGAGTCCAGAGAGTGCACTGGCAACACTGGGGATGCACTGCAGTGAGTCCAGAGAGTGCACTGGCACCACTGGGGATGCAGTGCAGTGAGTCCAGAGAGTGCACTGGCACCACTGGGGATGCAGTGCAGTGAGTCCAGAGAGTGCACAGGCAGCACTGGGAATGCAGTGCCGGGAGTCCAGAGAGTGCACTGGCAACACTGGGGATGCAGTGCAGTGAGTCCAGAGAGTGCACTGGCACCACTGGTGATGCACTGCAGTTACTCCAGAGAGTGCACTGGCACCACTGGGGATGCGGTGCAGTGAGTCCAGAGAGTGCACTGGCACCACTCAGGGTGCAGTGCGGTGAGTCCAGAGAATGCACTGGCACCAATGGGGATGCAGTGCAGTGAGTCCAGAGAGTGCACTGGCACCACTGGGGATGCAGTGCAGTCAGCCCAGTGAGTGTACTGGCACCACTGGGGATGCACTGCAGTGAGTCCAGAGAGTGCACTGGCCCCACTGGGAATGCCCTTCAGTGAGTCCAGAGAGTGCACTGGCACCACTGGGGATGCACTGCAGTGAGTTAACAGAGTGCACTAGCACCACTGGGGATGCAGTGCAGTGAGTCCAGAGAGTGCACTGGCACCACTGGGGATGCAGTGCAGTGAGTCCAGAGAGTGCACGGGCTCCACTGGGGATGCAGTACAGTGAGTCCAGAGAGTGCACTGGCACCACTGGGGATGCAGTGCAGTGAGTCCAGAGAGTGCACTGGCACCACTGGGGATGCAGTGCAGTGAGTCCAGAGAGTGCTCTGGCAACACTGGGGATGCAGTGCAGTGAGTCCAGAGAGAGCACTGGCACCACTGGGGATGCAGTGCAGTGAGTCCAGAGAGTGCACTGGCAACACTGGGGATGCACTGCAGTGAGTCCAGAGAGTGCACTGGCACCACTGGGAATGCACTGCAGTGAGTCCAGAGTGTGCACTGGCAACACTGGGAATGCAGTGCAGTGAGTCCAGAGATTGCACTGGCACCACGGGGGATGCACTTCAGTGAGTCCAGAGAGTGCACTGGCACCACTGGGGATGCACTGCAGTGAGTCCAGAGAGTGCACTGGCACCACTGGGGATGCACTGCAGTGAGTCCAGAGAGTGCACTGGCACCACTGGGGATGCAGTGCAGTGAGTCCTGAGAGTGCACTGGCACCAGAGGTAATGCACTGCAGTGAGTCCAGTGAGTGCACTGGCACTACTGGGGATGCAGTGCAGTGAGTGCAGAGAGTGCACTGGCACCACTGGGGATGCAGTGCAGTGAGTCCAGAGAGTGCAGTGGCACCACTGGTGATGCAGTGCAGTGAGTCCAGAGAGTGCACAGGCAGCACTGGGGATGCAGTGCAGTGAGTCCAGAGAGTGCACGGGCACCACTGGGGATGCATTGCATTGAGTCCAGAGAGTGCACTGGCACCACTGGGGATGCAGCGAAGTGAGTGCAGAGAGTGCACTGGCACTACTGGGGATGCACTGCAGTGAGTCCACAGAGTGCACTGGCACCACTGGGGATGCACTGCAGTGAGTCCAGAGAGTGCACTGGCACCACTGGGGATGCCCTGCAGTGAGTCCAGGGATAGCACTGGCACCACTGGGGATGCAGTGCAGTGAGTCCAGAGATTGCACTGGCACCACTGGGGATGCCCTGCAGTGAGTCCGTATAGTGCACTAGCACCACTGGGGATGCACTGCAGTGAGTCCAGGGATAGCACTGGCACCACTGGGGATGCAGTGCAGTGAGTCCAGAGAGTGCACTGGCACCACTGGGGATGCCCTGCAGTGAGTCCATATAGTGCACTGGCACCACTGGGGATGCAGTGTAGTGAGTCCAGTGAGTGCACTGGCACCACTGGGGATGCACTGCAGTGAGTCCAGAGAGTGCACTGGCACCACTGAGAATGCACTTCAGTGAGTCCAGAGAGTGCACTGGCACCACTGGGGATGCACTGCAGTGAGTCCAGAGAGTGCACTGGCACCACTGGGGATGCCCTGCAGTGAATCCAGAGAGTGCACTGGCACCACTGGGGATGCACTGCAGTGAGTCCAGGGATAGCACTGGCACCACTGGGGATGCAGTGCAGTGAGTCCAGAGAGTGCACTGGCACCACTGGGGATGCCCTGCAGTGAGTCCATATAGTGCACTGGCACCACTGGGGATGCAGTGCAGCGAGTCCAGAGAGTGCACTGGCACCACGGGGGATGCAGTGCAGCAAGTCTAGAGAGTGCATTGGCACCACTGGGGATGCAGTGCAGTGAGTCCAGAGAGTGCACTGGCACCACTGGGGATGCAGTGCAGTGAGTCCAGAGACTACACTGGCACCACTGGGGATGCAGTACAGTGAGTCCAGAGAGAGCACTGGCACCACTAGGGATGCACAGCAGTGAGTCCAGAGAGTGCATTGGCACCACTGGGGATGCAGTGCAGTGAGTCCAGAGAGTGCACTGGCACCACTGGAGATGCAGTGCAGTGAGTCCAGAGAGTGCACTGGCACCACTGGGAATGCAGTGCAGTGAGTCCAGAGAGTGCACTGGCACCACTGGGGATGCAGTGCAGTGAGTCCAGAGAGTGCACTGGCACCACTGGGTATGCAGTGCAGTGAGTCCAGAGAGTTCACTGGCACCACTGGAGATGCACTTCATTGAGTGCAGAGACTGCACTGGCACCACTAGGGATCCAGTGCAGTGAGTCCAGTGAGTGTACTGGCACCACTGGGGATGCACTGCAGTGAGTCCAGAGAGTGCATTGGCACCACTGGGGATGCAGTGCAGTGAGTCCAGAGAGTGCACTGGCACCAACGCGGATGCACAGCAGTCAGTCCAGAGAGTGCAGTGGCACCACTGGGGATGCAGTACAGTGAGTCCAGAGAGTGCACTGGCACCACTCAGGGTGCAGTGCGGTGAGTCCAGAGAGTGCACTGGCACCACTGGGAATGCACTGCAGTGAGTCCAGTGAGTGCACTGGCACCACTGGGGATGCAGTGCAGTGAGTCCAGAGAGTGCACTGACACCACTGGTGATGCAGTATAGTGAGTCCAGTGAGTGCACTGGCACCACTGGGGATGCAGTGCAGTGAGTCCAAAGAGTGAACTGGCACCACTGGGGATGCAGTGCAGTGAGTCCAGAGAGTGCACTGGCACCACTGATGATGCAGTACAGTGAGTCCAGAGAGTGCACTGGCACCACTGGGGATGTAGTGCAGTGACTCGAGAGAGTGCACTGGCACCACTGGGGATGCAGTGCAGTGAGTCCAGAGAGTGCACTGGCACCACTTGGGATGCAGTGCAGTGAGTCCAGAGAGTGCACTGGCACCACTGGGGCTGCAGTGCAGTGAGTCCAGAGAGTGCACTGGCACCACTGGGGATGCAGTGCAGTGAGTCCAGAGAGTGCTCTGGCACCACTGGGGATGCAGTGCAGTGAGTCCAGAGAGTGCACTGGCACCACTGGGGATGCAGTGCAGTGAGTCCAGAGAGTGCACTGGCACCACTGGGGATGCACTGCAGTGAGTCCAGAGAGTGCACTGGCACCACTGGGGATGCAGTGCAGTGAGTCCAGAGAGTGCACTGGCACCACTGGGGATGCAGTGCAGTGAGTCCAGAGAGTGCACTGGCACCACTAGGGCTGCAGTGCAGTGAGTCCAGAGAGTGCACTGGCACCACTGGGGATGCAGTGCAGTGAGTCCAGAGAGTGCACTGGCACCACTGGGGATGCAGCGAAGTGAGTGCAGAGAGTGCACTGGCACTACTGGGGATGCACTGCAGTGAGTCCACAGAGTGCACTGGCACCACTGGGGATGCACTGCAGTGAGTCCAGAGAGTGCACTGGCACCACTGGGGATGCCCTGCAGTGAGTCCAGGGATAGCACTGGCACCACTGGGGATGCAGTGCAGTGAGCCCAGAGAGTGCACTGGCACCACTGGGGATGCGGTGCCGGGAGTCCAGAGAGTTCTTTGGCACCACTGGGGATGCAGTGCAGTTACTGCAGAGAGTGCACTGGCAACACTGGGGATGCAGTACAGTGAGTCAAGAGAGTGCACTGGCACCACATGTGATGCACTGCAGTGAGTCCAGAGAGTGCTCTGGCACCACTGGGGATGCAGTGCAGTGAGTCCAGAGAGTGCACTGGCACCACTGGGAATGCAGTGCAGTGAGTCCAGAGAGTGCACTGGCACCACTGGGGATGCGGTGCAGTGAGTCCAGAGAATGCACTGGCACCAATGGGGATGCAGTGCAGTGAGTCCAGAGAGTGCACTGGCACCACTGGGGATGCAGTGCAGTCAGTCCAGTGAGTGTACTGGCACCACTAGGGATGCACTGCAGTGAGTCCAGAGAGTGCACTGACACCACTGTGAATGCCCTTCAGTGAGTCCAGAGAGTGCACAGGCAGCACTGGGGATGCAGTGCCGGGAGTCCAGAGAGTGCACTGGCAATACTGGGGATGCAGTGCAGTGAGTCCAGAGAGTGCACTGGCACCACTGGGAATGCAGTGCAGTGAGTCCAGAGAGTGCACTGGCACCACTGATAATGCACTTCAGTGAGTCCAGAGAGTGCACTGGCAGCACTGGGGATGCAGTGCAGTGAGTCCAGAGAGTGCACTGGCACCACTGAGAATGCACTTCAGTGAGTCCAAAGAGTGCACTGGCACCACTGGGGATGCACTGCAGTGAGTCCAGAGAGTGCACTAGCACCACTGGGGATGCAGTGCAGTGAGTCCAGAGAGTGCACTGGCACCACTGGAAATGCACTGCAGTGAGCCCAGAGAGTGCACTGGCACCACTGGAGATGCAGTACAGTGAGTCCCGTGAATGCACTGGCAGCACTGGGGATGCAGTGCAGTGAGTCCAGAGACTGCACTGGCACCACTGGGGATGCAGTGCAGTGAGTCCAGAGAGTGCATTGGCACCACTGGGGATGCACTGCAGTGAGTCCAGAGAGTGCACTGGCACCACTGGGGATGCCCTGCAGTGAGTCCAGAGAGTGCACTGGCACCACTGGGGATGCAGTGCAGTGAGTCCAGAGAGTGCACTGGCACCACTGGGGATGCACTGCAGTGAGTCCAGAGAGTGCACTGGCACCACTGGGGATGCAGTGCAGTGAGTCCAGAGAGTGCACTGGCACCACTGGGGATGCAGTGCAGTGAGTCCAGAGAGTGCACTGGCACCACTGGGGATGCAGTGTAGTGAGTCCAGAGAGTGCACTGGCCCCACTGGGAATGCCCTTCAGTGAGTCCAGAGAGTGCACTGGCACCACTGGGGATGCACTGCAGTGAGTTAACAGAGTGCACTAGCACCACTGGGGATGCAGTACAGTGAGTCCAGAGAGTGCACTGGCACCACTGGGGATGCAGTGCAGTGAGTCCAGAGAGTGCATGGCCTCCACTGGGGATGCAGTACAGTGAGTCCAGAGAGTGCACTGGCAGCACTGGGGATGCAGTGCAGTGAGTCCAGAGAGTGCACTGGCACCACTGGGGATGCAGTGCAGTGAGTCCAGAGAGTGCACTGGCACCACTGGGGCTGCAGTGCAGTGAGTCCAGAGAGTGCACTGGCACCAGAGGGAATGCACTGCAGTGAGTCCAGTGAGTGCACTGGCACCACTGGGGATGCAGTGCAGTGAGTGCAGAGAGTGCACTGGCACCACTGGGGATGCAGTGCAGTGAGTCCAGAGAGTGCAGTGGCACCACTGGGGATGCAGTGCAGTGAGTCCAGAGAGTGCACAGGCAGCACTGGGGATGCAGTGCAGTGAGTCCAGAGAGTGCACTGGCACCACTGGGGATGCAGTGCAGTGAGTCCAGAGAGTGCACTGGCACCACTGGGGATGCAGTGCAGTGAGTCCAGTGAGTGTACTGGCACCACTGGGGATGCAGTACAGTGAGTCCAGAGAGTGCACTGGCACCACTGAGAATGCACTTCAGTGAGTCCAGAGAGTGCACTGGCACCACTGGGGATGCAGTGCAGTGAGTCCAGAGAGTGCACTGGCACCACTGAGAATGCACTTCAGTGAGTCCAAAGAGTGCACTGGCACCACTGGGGATGCAGTATAGTGAGTCCAGTGAGTGCACTGGCACCACTGGGGATGCAGTGCAGTGAGTCCAAAGAGTGAACTGGCACAGCTGGGGATGCAGTGCAGTGAGTCCAGAGAGTGCACTGGCACCACTGATGATGCAGTACAGTGAGTCCAGTGAGTGCACAGGCACCACTGGGAATGTAGTGCAGTGACTCGAGAGAGTGCACTGGCACCACTGGGGATGCAGTGCAGTGAGTCCAGAGAGTGCACTGGCACCACTGGGGCTGCAGTGCAGTGAGTCCAGAGAGTGCACTGGCACCACTGGGGATGCAGTGCAGTGAGTCCAGAGAGTGCTCTGGCACCACTGGGGATGCAGTGCAGTGAGTCCAGAGAGTGCACTGGCACCACTGGGGATGCACTGCAGTGAGTCCAGAGAGTGCACTGGCACCACTGGGGATGCAGTGCAGTGAGTCCAGAGAGTGCACTGGCACCACTGGGGATGCAGTGCAGTGAGTCCAGAGAGTGCACTGGCACCACTGGGGATGCAGTGCAATGAGTCCAGAGAGTGCTCTGGCACCACTGGGGATGCAGTGCAGTGAGTCCAGAGAGTGCACTGGCACCACTGGGGCTGCAGTGCAGTGAGTCCAGAGAGTGCACTGGCAACACTGGGGATGCACTGCAGTGAGTCCAGAGAGTGCACTGGCACCACTAGGGATGCAGTGCAGTGAGTCCAGAGAGTGCACTGGCACCACTGGGGATGCAGTGCAGTGAGTCCAGAGAGTGCACTGGCAGCACTGGGGATGCATTGCAGTGAGTCCAGAGAGTGCACTGGCACCAGAGGGAATGCACTGCAGTGAATCCAGTGAGTGCACTGGCACCACTGGGGATGCACTGCAGTGAGTCCAGAGAGTGCACTGGCACCACTGGGACTGCAGTGCAGTGAGTCCAGAGAGTGCACTGGCAGCACTGGGGATGCAGTGCACTGAGTCCAGAGAGTGCACTGGCACCACTGGGAATGCAGTGCAGTGAGTCCAGAGAGTGCACTGGCACCACTGGGAATGCAGTGCAGTGAGTCCAGTGAGTGCACTGGCACCACTGGGGATGCACTGCAGTGAGTCCAGAGAGTGCACTGGCACCACTGAGAATGCACTTCAGTGAGTCCAGAGAGTGCACTGGCACCACTGGGGATGCAGTGCAGTGAGTCCAGAGAGTGCACTGGCACCACTGAGAATGCACTTCAGTGAGTCCAAAGAGTGCACTGGCACCACTGGGGATGCACTGCAGTGAGTCCAGAGAGTGCACTAGCACCACTGGGAATGCAGTTCAGTGAATCCAGTGAGTGCACTGGCACCACTGGGGATGCAGTGCAGTGAGTCCAGAGAGTGCACTGGCACCACTGGGAATGCACTGCAGTGAGCCCAGAGAGTGCACTGGCACCACTGGAGATGCAGTACAGTGAGTCCAGTGAATGCACTGGCAGCACTGGGGATGCAGTGCAGTGAGTCCAGAGAGTGCACTGGCACCACTGGTGATGCAGTATAGTGAGTCCAGTGAGTGCACTGGCACCACTGGGAATGCAGTGCAGTGAGTCCAGAGAGTGCACTGGCACCACTGAGAATGCACTTCAGTGAGTCCAGAGAGTGCACTGGCACCATTGGGGATGCAGTGCAGTGAGTCCAGAGAGTGCACTGGCACCACTGGGGATGCAGTGCAGTGAGTCCAGAGAGTGCACTGGCAGCACTGGGGATGCACTTCAGTGAGTCCAGAGAGTGCACTGGCACCACTGGGGATGCAGTGCAGTGAGTCCAGAGAGTGCACTGGCACCACTGGGGATGCAGTGCAGTGAGTCCAGAGAGTGCACTGGCAGCACTGGGGATGGAGTGTAGTGAGTCCAGAGAGTGCACTGGCACCACTGGGGATGCACTGCAGTGAGTCCAGAGAGCGCACTGGCACCACTGGCGATGCACTGCAGTGAGTCCAGAGAGTGCACTGGCAGCACTGGGGATGCAGTGCAGCAAGTCCAGAGAGTGCACTGGCACCACTGGGGATGCACTGCAGTGAGTCCAGAGAGTGCACTAGCACCACTGGGGATGCAGTGCAGTGAATCCAGTGAGTGCACTGGCACCACTGGGGATGCACTGCAGTGAGTCCAGAGAGTGCACTGGCACCACTGGGGATGCACTGCAGTGAGCCCAGAGAGTGCACTGGCACCACTGGGGATGCGGTGCCGGGAGTCCAGAGAGTTCTTTGGCACCACTGGGGATGCAGTGCAGTTACTGCAGAGAGTGCACTGGCAACACTGGGGATGCAGTACAGTGAGTCCAGAGAGTGCACTGGCACCACATGTGATGCACTGCAGTGAGTCCAGAGAGTGCTCTGGCACCACTGGGGATGCAGTGCAGTGAGTCCAGAGAGTGCACTGGCACCACTGGGAATGCAGTGCAGTGAGTCCAGAGAGTGCACTGGCACCACTGGGGATGCGGTGCAGTGAGTCCAGAGAATGCACTGGCACCAATGGGGATGCAGTGCAGTGAGTCCAGAGAGTGCACTGGCACCACTGGGGATGCAGTGCAGTCAGTCCAGTGAGTGTACTGGCACCACTAGGGATGCACTGCAGTGAGTCCAGAGAGTGCATGACACCACTGTGAATGCCCTTCAGTGAGTCCAGAGAGTGCACTGGCACCACTGGGGATGCAGTGCAGTTACTGCAGAGAGTGCACTGGCACCACTGGGGATGCAGTGCAGTGAGTCCAGAGAGTGCACTGGCACCACTGGGGATGCAGTGCAGTGAGTCCAGAGAGTGCACAGGCAGCACTGGGGATGCGGTGCCGGGAGTCCAGAGAGTGCACTGGTAATACTGGGGATGCAGTGCAGTGAGTCCAGAGAGTGCACTGGCACCACTGGGAATGCAGTGCAGTGAGTCCAGAGAGTGCACTGGCACCACTGAGAATGCACTTCAGTGAGTCCAGAGAGTGCACTGGCACCACTGGGGATGCAGTGCAGTGAGTCCAGAGAGTGCACTGGCACCACTGAGAATGCACTTCAGTGAGTCCAAAGAGTGCACTGGCACCACTGGGGATGCACTGCAGTGAGTCCAGAGAGTGCACTAGCACCACTGGGGATGCAGTGCAGTGAGTCCAGAGAGTGCACTGGCACCACTGGAAATGCACTGCAGTGAGCCCAGAGAGTGCACTGGCACCACTGGAGATGCAGTACAGTGAGTCCAGTGAATGCACTGGCAGCACTGGGGATGCACTGCAGTGAGTCCAGAGAGTGTACTGGCACCACTGGTGATGCAGTATAGTGAGTCCAGTGAGTGCACTGGCACCACTGGGGATGCACTGCAGTGACTCCAGAGAGTGCACTGGCACCACTGGGGATGCAGTGCAGTGAGTCCAGAGAGTGCATTGGCACCACTGGGGATGCACTGCAGTGAGTCCAGAGAGTGCACTGGCACCACTAGGGATGCCCTGCAGTGAGTCCAGAGAGTGCACTGGCACCACTGGGGATGCAGTGCAGTGAGTGCAGAGAGTGCACTGGCACCACTGGGGATGCAGTGCAGTGAGTCCAGAGAGTGCACTGGCACCACTGGGGATGCACTTCAGTGAGTCCAGAGAGTGCACTGACACCACTGGGGATGCAGTGCAGTGAGTCCAGAGAGTGCACTGGCACCACTGGGGATGCAGTGCAGTGAGTCCAGAGAGTGCACTGGCACCACTGGGGATGCAGTGCAGTGAGTCCAGAGAGTGCATGGCCTCCACTGGGGATGCAGTACAGTGAGTCCAGAGAGTGCACTGGCAGCACTGGGGATGCAGTGCAGTGAGTCCAGAGAGTGCACTGGCACCACTGGGGATGCAGTGCAGTGAGTCCAGAGAGTGCACTGGCACCACTGGGGATGCACTGCAGTGAGTCCAGAGAGTGCACTGGCACCAGAGGGAATGCACTGCAGTGAGTCCAGTGAGTGCACTGGCACCACTGGGGATGCAGTGCAGTGAGTGCAGAGAGTGCACTGGCACCACTGGGGATGCAGTGCAGTGAGTCCAGAGAGTGCAGTGGCACCACTGGGGATGCAGTGCAGTGAGTCCAGAGAGTGCACAGGCAGCACTGGGGATGCAGTGCAGTGAGTCCAGAGAGTGCACTGGCACCACTGGGGATGCAGTGCAGTGAGTCCAGAGAGTGCACTGGCACCACTGGGGATGCAGTGCAGTGAGTCCAGAGAGTGTACTGGCACCACTGGGGATGCAGTACAGTGAGTCCAGAGAGTGCACTGGCACCACTGAGAATGCACTTCAGTGAGTCCAGAGAGTGCACTGGCACCACTGGGGATGCAGTGCAGTGAGTCCAAAGAGTGAACTGGCACAACTGGGGATGCAGTGCAGTGAGTCCAGAGAGTGCACTGGCACCACTGATGATGCAGTACAGTGAGTCCAGTGAGTGCACAGGCACCACTGGGAATGTAGTGCAGTGACTCGAGAGAGTGCACTGGCACCACTGGGGATGCAGTGCAGTGAGTCCAGAGAGTGCACTGGCACCACTGGGGCTGCAGTGCAGTGAGTCCAGAGAGTGCACTGGCACCACTGGTGATGCAGTGCAGTGAGTCCAGAGAGTGCTCTGGCACCACTGGGGATGCAGTGCAGTGAGTCCAGAGAGTGCACTGGCACCACTGGGGATGCAGTGCAGTGAGTCCAGAGAGTGCACTGGCACCACTGGGGATGCAGTGCAGTGAGTCCAGAGAGTGCACTGGCACCACTGGGGATGCAGTGCAGTGAGTCCAGAGAGTGCACTGGCACCACTGGGGATGCAGTGCAGTGAGTCCAGAGAGTGCACTGGCAACACTGGGGATGCACTGCAGTGAGTCCAGAGAGTGCACTGGCACCACTGGGGATGCAGTGCAGTGAGTCCAGAGAGTGCACTGGCACCACTAGGGCTGCAGTGCAGTGAGTCCAGAGAGTGCACTGGCACCACTGGGGATGCAGTGCAATGAGTCCAGAGAGTGCTCTGGCACCACTGGGGATGCAGTGCAGTGAGTCCAGAGAGTGCACTGGCACCACTGGGGATGCACTGCAGTGAGTCCAGGGATAGCACTGGCACCACTGGGGATGCAGTGCAGTGAGTCCAGAGAGTGCACTGGCACCACTGGGGATGCCCTGCAGTGAGTCCAGAGAGTGCACTGGCACCACTGGGGATGCAGTGCAGTGAGTCCAGTGAGTGCACTGGCACCACTGGGGATGCACTGCAGTGAGTCCAGAGAGTGCACTGGCACCACTGAGAATGCACTTCAGTGAGTCCAGAGAGTGCACTGGCACCACTGGGGATGCACTGCAGTGAGTCCAGAGAGTGCACTGGCACCACTGGGGATGCAGTGCAGTGAATCCAGTGAGTGCACTGGCACCACTGGTGATGCAGTGCAGTGAGTCCAGAGAGTGCACTGGCACCACTTGGGATGCAGTGCAGCGAGTCCAGAGAGTGCACTGGCACCACTGGGGATGCAGTGCAGCAAGTCTAGAGAGTGCATTGGCACCACTGGGGATGCAGTGCAGTGAGTCCAGAGAGTGCACGGGCTCCACTGGGGATGCAGTGCAGTGAGTCCAGAGAGTGCACTGGCACCACTGGGGATGCAGTGCAGTGAGTCCAGAGAGTGCACTGGCACCACTGGGGATGCAGTGCAGTGAGTCCAGAGAGTGCACTGGCACCACTGGGTATGCAGTGCAGTGAGTCCAAAGAGTTCACTGGCACCACTGGAGATGCACTTCATTGAGTGCAGAGACTGCACTGGCACCACTAGGGATGCAGTGCAGTGAGTCCAGTGAGTGTACTGGCACCACTGGGGATGCAGTGCAGTGAGTCCAGAGAGTGCATTGGCACCACTGGGGATGCACTGCAGTGATTCCACAGAGTGCACTGGCACCACTGGGGATGCAGTGCAGTGAGTCCAGAGAGTGCACTGGCACCAATGGGGATGCACAGCAGTGAGTCCAGAGAGTGCAGTGGCACCACTGGGGATGCAGTACAGTGAGTCCAGAGAGTGCACTGGCACCACTCAGGGTGCAGTGCGGTGAGTCCAGAGAGTGCACTGGCACCAGAGGGAATGCACTGCAGTGAGTCCAGTGAGTGCACTGGCACCACTGGGGATGCACTGCAGTGAGTCCAGAGAGTGCACTGGCACCACTGGGGATGCACTGCAGTGAGTCCAGAGAGTGCAGTGGCACCACTGGGGATGCAGTGCAGTGAGTCCAGAGAGTGCACTGGCACCACTAGGGCTGCAGTGCAGTGAGTCCAGAGAGTGCACTGGCACCACTGGGGATGCAGTGCAGTGAGTCCAGAGAGTGCTCTGGCACCACTGGGGATGCAGTGCAGTGAGTCCAGAGAGTGCACTGGCACCACTGGGGATGCAGTGCAGTGAGTCCAGAGAGTGCACTGGCACCACTGGGGATGCAGTGCAGTGAGTCCAGAGAGTGCACTGGCACCACTGGGGATGCAGTGCAGTGAGTCCAGAGAGTGCACTGGCAACACTGGGGATGCACTGCAGTGAGTCCAGAGAGTGCACTGGCACCACTGGGGATGCAGTGCAGTGAGTCCAGAGAGTGCACTGGCACCACTGGGGATGCAGTGCAGTGAGTCCAGAGAGTGCACAGGCAGCACTGGGAATGCAGTGCCGGGAGTCCAGAGAGTGCACTGGCAACACTGGGGATGCAGTGCAGTGAGTCCAGAGAGTGCACTGGCACCACTGGTGATGCACTGCAGTTACTCCAGAGAGTGCACTGGCACCACTGGGACTGCAGTGCAGTGAGTCCAGAGAGTGCACTGGCAGCACTGGGGATGCAGTGCACTGAGTCCAGAGAGTGCACTGGCACCACTGGGAATGCAGTGCAGTGAGTCCAGAGAGTGCACTGGCACCACTGGGAATGCAGTGCAGTGAGTCCAGTGAGTGCACTGGCACCACTGGGGATGCACTGCAGTGAGTCCAGAGAGTGCACTGGCACCACTGAGAATGCACTTCAGTGAGTCCAGAGAGTGCACTGGCACCACTGGGGATGCAGTGCAGTGAGTCCAGAGAGTGCACTGGCACCACTGAGAATGCACTTCAGTGAGTCCAAAGAGTGCACTGGCACCACTGGGGATGCACTGCAGTGAGTCCAGAGAGTGCACTAGCACCACTGGGAATGCAGTTCAGTGAATCCAGTGAGTGCACTGGCACCACTGGGGATGCAGTGCAGTGAGTCCAGAGAGTGCACTGGCACCACTGGGAATGCACTGCAGTGAGCCCAGAGAGTGCACTGGCACCACTGGAGATGCAGTACAGTGAGTCCAGTGAATGCACTGGCAGCACTGGGGATGCAGTGCAGTGAGTCCAGAGAGTGCACTGGCACCACTGGTGATGCAGTATAGTGAGTCCAGTGAGTGCACTGGCACCACTGGGAATGCAGTGCAGTGAGTCCAGAGAGTGCACTGGCACCACTGAGAATGCACTTCAGTGAGTCCAGAGAGTGCACTGGCACCATTGGGGATGCAGTGCAGTGAGTCCAGAGAGTGCACTGGCACCACTGGGGATGCAGTGCAGTGAGTCCAGAGAGTGCACTGGCAGCACTGGGGATGCACTTCAGTGAGTCCAGAGAGTGCACTGGCACCACTGGGGATGCAGTGCAGTGAGTCCAGAGAGTGCACTGGCACCACTGGGGATGCAGTGCAGTGAGTCCAGAGAGTGCACTGGCAGCACTGGGGATGGAGTGTAGTGAGTCCAGAGAGTGCACTGGCACCACTGGGGATGCACTGCAGTGAGTCCAGAGAGCGCACTGGCACCACTGGCGATGCACTGCAGTGAGTCCAGAGAGTGCACTGGCACCACTGAGAATGCACTTCAGTGAGTCCAGAGAGTGCACTGGCACCACTGGGGATGCACTGCAGTGAGTCCAGAGAGTGCACTAGCACCACTGGGGATGCAGTGCAGTGAATCCAGTGAGTGCACTGGCACCACTGGGGATGCACTGCAGTGAGTCCAGAGAGTGCACTGGCACCACTGGGGATGCACTGCAGTGAGCCCAGAGAGTGCACTGGCACCACTGGGGATGCGGTGCCGGGAGTCCAGAGAGTTCTTTGGCACCACTGGGGATGCAGTGCAGTTACTGCAGAGAGTGCACTGGCAACACTGGGGATGCAGTACAGTGAGTCCAGAGAGTGCACTGGCACCACATGTGATGCACTGCAGTGAGTCCAGAGAGTGCTCTGGCACCACTGGGGATGCAGTGCAGTGAGTCCAGAGAGTGCACTGGCACCACTGGGAATGCAGTGCAGTGAGTCCAGAGAGTGCACTGGCACCACTGGGGATGCGGTGCAGTGAGTCCAGAGAATGCACTGGCACCAATGGGGATGCAGTGCAGTGAGTCCAGAGAGTGCACTGGCACCACTGGGGATGCAGTGCAGTCAGTCCAGTGAGTGTACTGGCACCACTAGGGATGCACTGCAGTGAGTCCAGAGAGTGCATGACACCACTGTGAATGCCCTTCAGTGAGTCCAGAGAGTGCACTGGCACCACTGGGGATGCAGTGCAGTTACTGCAGAGAGTGCACTGGCACCACTGGGGATGCAGTGCAGTGAGTCCAGAGAGTGCACTGGCACCACTGGGGATGCAGTGCAGTGAGTCCAGAGAGTGCACAGGCAGCACTGGGGATGCGGTGCCGGGAGTCCAGAGAGTGCACTGGTAATACTGGGGATGCAGTGCAGTGAGTCCAGAGAGTGCACTGGCACCACTGGGAATGCAGTGCAGTGAGTCCAGAGAGTGCACTGGCACCACTGAGAATGCACTTCAGTGAGTCCAGAGAGTGCACTGGCACCACTGGGGATGCAGTGCAGTGAGTCCAGAGAGTGCACTGGCACCACTGAGAATGCACTTCAGTGAGTCCAAAGAGTGCACTGGCACCACTGGGGATGCACTGCAGTGAGTCCAGAGAGTGCACTGGCACCACTGGAAATGCACTGCAGTGAGCCCAGAGAGTGCACTGGCACCACTGGAGATGCAGTACAGTGAGTCCAGTGAATGCACTGGCAGCACTGGGGATGCAGTGCAGTGAGTCCAGAGAGTGTACTGGCACCACTGGTGATGCAGTATAGTGAGTCCAGTGAGTGCACTGGCACCACTGGGGATGCACTGCAGTGACTCCAGAGAGTGCACTGGCACCACTGGGGATGCAGTGCAGTGAGTCCAGAGAGTGCATTGGCACCACTGGGGATGCACTGCAGTGAGTCCAGAGAGTGCACTGGCACCACTAGGGATGCCCTGCAGTGAGTCCAGAGAGTGCACTGGCACCACTGGGGATGCAGTGCAGTGAGTGCAGAGAGTGCACTGGCACCACTGGGGATGCAGTGCAGTGAGTCCAGAGAGTGCACTGGCACCACTGGGGATGCACTTCAGTGAGTCCAGAGAGTGCACTGACACCACTGGGGATGCAGTGCAGTGAGTCCAGAGAGTGCACTGGCACCACTGGGGATGCAGTGCAGTGAGTCCAGAGAGTGCACTGGCACCACTGGGGATGCAGTGCAGTGAGTCCAGAGAGTGCATGGCCTCCACTGGGGATGCAGTACAGTGAGTCCAGAGAGTGCACTGGCAGCACTGGGGATGCAGTGCAGTGAGTCCAGAGAGTGCACTGGCACCACTGGGGATGCAGTGCAGTGAGTCCAGAGAGTGCACTGGCACCACTGGGGATGCACTGCAGTGAGTCCAGAGAGTGCACTGGCACCAGAGGGAATGCACTGCAGTGAGTCCAGTGAGTGCACTGGCACCACTGGGGATGCAGTGCAGTGAGTGCAGAGAGTGCACTGGCACCACTGGGGATGCAGTGCAGTGAGTCCAGAGAGTGCAGTGGCACCACTGGGGATGCAGTGCAGTGAGTCCAGAGAGTGCACAGGCAGCACTGGGGATGCAGTGCAGTGAGTCCAGAGAGTGCACTGGCACCACTGGGGATGCAGTGCAGTGAGTCCAGAGAGTGCACTGGCACCACTGGGGATGCAGTGCAGTGAGTCCAGAGAGTGTACTGGCACCACTGGGGATGCAGTACAGTGAGTCCAGAGAGTGCACTGGCACCACTGAGAATGCACTTCAGTGAGTCCAGAGAGTGCACTGGCACCACTGGGGATGCAGTGCAGTGAGTCCAAAGAGTGAACTGGCACAACTGGGGATGCAGTGCAGTGAGTCCAGAGAGTGCACTGGCACCACTGATGATGCAGTACAGTGAGTCCAGTGAGTGCACAGGCACCACTGGGAATGTAGTGCAGTGACTCGAGAGAGTGCACTGGCACCACTGGGGATGCAGTGCAGTGAGTCCAGAGAGTGCACTGGCACCACTGGGGCTGCAGTGCAGTGAGTCCAGAGAGTGCACTGGCACCACTGGGGATGCAGTGCAGTGAGTCCAGAGAGTGCTCTGGCACCACTGGGGATGCAGTGCAGTGAGTCCAGAGAGTGCACTGGCACCACTGGGGATGCAGTGCAGTGAGTCCAGAGAGTGCACTGGCACCACTGGGGATGCAGTGCAGTGAGTCCAGAGAGTGCACTGGCACCACTGGGGATGCAGTGCAGTGAGTCCAGAGAGTGCACTGGCACCACTGGGGATGCAGTGCAGTGAGTCCAGAGAGTGCACTGGCAACACTGGGGATGCACTGCAGTGAGTCCAGAGAGTGCACTGGCACCACTGGGGATGCAGTGCAGTGAGTCCAGAGAGTGCACTGGCACCACTAGGGCTGCAGTGCAGTGAGTCCAGAGAGTGCACTGGCACCACTGGGGATGCAGTGCAATGAGTCCAGAGAGTGCTCTGGCACCACTGGGGATGCAGTGCAGTGAGTCCAGAGAGTGCACTGGCACCACTGGGGATGCACTGCAGTGAGTCCAGGGATAGCACTGGCACCACTGGGGATGCAGTGCAGTGAGTCCAGAGAGTGCACTGGCACCACTGGGGATGCCCTGCAGTGAGTCCATATAGTGCACTGGCACCACTGGGGATGCAGTGCAGTGAGTCCAGTGAGTGCACTGGCACCACTGGGGATGCACTGCAGTGAGTCCAGAGAGTGCACTGGCACCACTGGGGATGCACTGCAGTGAATCCAGTGAGTGCACTGGCACCACTGGTGATGCAGTGCAGTGAGTCCAGAGAGTGCACTGGCACCACTTGGGATGCAGTGCAGCGAGTCCAGAGAGTGCACTGGCACCACTGGGGATGCAGTGCAGCAAGTCTAGAGAGTGCAGTGGCACCACTGGGGATGCAGTGCAGTGAGTCCAGAGAGTGCACGGGCTCCACTGGGGATGCAGTGCAGTGAGTCCAGAGAGTGCACTGGCACCACTGGGGATGCAGTGCAGTGAGTCCAGAGAGTGCACTGGCACCACTGGGGATGCAGTGCAGTGAGTCCAGAGAGTGCACTGGCACCACTGGGTATGCAGTGCAGTGAGTCCAAAGAGTTCACTGGCACCACTGGAGATGCACTTCATTGAGTGCAGAGACTGCACTGGCACCACTAGGGATGCAGTGCAGTGAGTCCAGTGAGTGTACTGGCACCACTGGGGATGCAGTGCAGTGAGTCCAGAGAGTGCATTGGCACCACTGGGGATGCACTGCAGTGATTCCACAGAGTGCACTGGCACCACTGGGGATGCAGTGCAGTGAGTCCAGAGAGTGCACTGGCACCAATGGGGATGCACAGCAGTGAGTCCAGAGAGTGCAGTGGCACCACTGGGGATGCAGTACAGTGAGTCCAGAGAGTGCACTGGCACCACTCAGGGTGCAGTGCGGTGAGTCCAGAGAGTGCACTGGCACCAGAGGGAATGCACTGCAGTGAGTCCAGTGAGTGCACTGGCACCACTGGGGATGCAGTGCAGTGAGTGCAGAGAGTGCACTGGCACCACTGGGGATGCACTGCAGTGAGTCCAGAGAGTGCAGTGGCACCACTGGGGATGCAGTGCAGTGAGTCCAGAGAGTGCACTGGCACCACTAGGGCTGCAGTGCAGTGAGTCCAGAGAGTGCACTGGCACCACTGGGGATGCAGTGCAGTGAGTCCAGAGAGTGCTCTGGCACCACTGGGGATGCAGTGCAGTGAGTCCAGAGAGTGCACTGGCACCACTGGGGATGCAGTGCAGTGAGTCCAGAGAGTGCACTGGCACCACTGGGGATGCAGTGCAGTGAGTCCAGAGAGTGCACTGGCACCACTGGGGATGCAGTGCAGTGAGTCCAGAGAGTGCACTGGCAACACTGGGGATGCACTGCAGTGAGTCCAGAGAGTGCACTGGCACCACTGGGGATGCAGTGCAGTGAGTCCAGAGAGTGCACTGGCACCACTGGGGATGCAGTGCAGTGAGTCCAGAGAGTGCACAGGCAGCACTGGGAATGCAGTGCCGGGAGTCCAGAGAGTGCACTGGCAACGCTGGGGATGCAGTGCAGTGAGTCCAGAGAGTGCACTGGCACCACTGGTGATGCACTGCAGTTACTCCAGAGAGTGCACTGGCACCACTGGGGATGCGGTGCAGTGAGTCCAGAGAGTGCACTGGCACCACTCAGGGTGCAGTGCGGTGAGTCCAGAGAATGCACTGGCACCAATGGGGATGCAGTGCAGTGAGTCCAGAGAGTGCACTGGCACCACTGGGGATGCAGTGCAGTCAGCCCAGTGAGTGTACTGGCACCACTGGGGATGCACTGCAGTGAGTCCAGAGAGTGCACTGGCCCCACTGGGAATGCCCTTCAGTGAGTCCAGAGAGTGCACTGGCACCACTGGGGATGCACTGCAGTGAGTTAACAGAGTGCACTAGCACCACTGGGGATGCAGTGCAGTGAGTCCAGAGAGTGCACTGGCACCACTGGGGATGCAGTGCAGTGAGTCCAGAGAGTGCACGGGCTCCACTGGGGATGCAGTACAGTGAGTCCAGAGAGTGCACTGGCACCACTGGGGATGCAGTGCAGTGAGTCCAGAGAGTGCACTGGCACCACTGGGGATGCAGTGCAGTGAGTCCAGAGAGTGCTCTGGCAACACTGGGGATGCAGTGCAGTGAGTCCAGAGAGAGCACTGGCACCACTGGGGATGCAGTGCAGTGAGTCCAGAGAGTGCACTGGCAACACTGGGGATGCACTGCAGTGAGTCCAGAGAGTGCACTGGCACCACTGGGAATGCAGTGCAGTGAGTCCAGAGTGTGCACTGGCAACACTGGGAATGCAGTGCAGTGAGTCCAGAGATTGCACTGGCACCACGGGGGATGCACTTCAGTGAGTCCAGAGAGTGCACTGGCACCACTGGTGATGCACTGCAGTGAGTCCAGAGAGTGCACTGGCACCACTGGGGATGCACTGCAGTGAGTCCAGAGAGTGCACTGGCACCACTGGGGATGCAGTGCAGTGAGTCCTGAGAGTGCACTGGCACCAGAGGTAATGCACTGCAGTGAGTCCAGTGAGTGCACTGGCACTACTGGGGATGCAGTGCAGTGAGTGCAGAGAGTGCACTGGCACCACTGGGGATGCAGTGCAGTGAGTCCAGAGAGTGCAGTGGCACCACTGGTGATGCAGTGCAGTGAGTCCAGAGAGTGCACAGGCACCACTGGGGATGCATTGCATTGAGTCCAGAGAGTGCACTGGCACCACTGGGGATGCAGCGAAGTGAGTGCAGAGAGTGCACTGGCACTACTGGGGATGCACTGCAGTGAGTCCACAGAGTGCACTGGCACCACTGGGGATGCACTGCAGTGAGTCCAGAGAGTGCACTGGCACCACTGGGGATGCAGTGCAGTGAGTCCTGAGAGTGCACTGGCACCAGAGTTAATGCACTGCAGTGAGTCCAGTGAGTGCACTGGCACTACTGGGGATGCAGTGCAGTGAGTGCAGAGAGTGCACTGGCACCACTGGGGATGCAGTGCAGTGAGTCCAGAGAGTGCAGTGGCACCACTGGTGATGCAGTGCAGTGAGTCCAGAGAGTGCACAGGCAGCACTGGGGATGCAGTGCAGTGAGTCCAGGGATAGCACTGGCACCACTGGGGATGCAGTGCAGTGAGTCCAGAGAGTGCACTGGCACCACTGGGGATGCCCTGCAGTGAGTCCATATAGTGCACTAGCACCACTGGGGATGCACTGCAGTGAGTCCAGGGATAGCACTGGCACCACTGGGGATGCAGTGCAGTGAGTCCAGAGAGTGCACTGGCACCACTGGGGATGCCCTGCAGTGTGTCCATATAGTGCACTGGCACCACTGGGGATGCAGTGCAGTGAGTCCAGTGAGTGCACTGGCACCACTGGGGATGCACTGCATTGAGTCCAGAGAGTGCACTGGCACCACTGAGAATGCACTTCAGTGAGTCCAGAGAGTGCACTGGCACCACTGGGGATGCACTGCAGTGAGTCCAGAGAGTGCACTGGCACCACTGGGGATGCCCTGCAGTGAATCCAGAGAGTGCACTGGCACCACTGGGGATGCACTGCAGTGAGTCCAGGGATAGCACTGGCACCACTGGGGATGCAGTGCAGTGAGTCCAGAGAGTGCACTGGCACCACTGGGGATGCCCTGCAGTGAGTCCATATAGTGCACTGGCACCACTGGGGATGCAGTGCAGCGAGTCCAGAGAGTGCACTGGCACCACGGGGGATGCAGTGCAGCAAGTCTAGAGAGTGCATTGGCACCACTGGGGATGCAGTGCAGTGAGTCCAGAGAGTGCACTGGCACCACTGGGGATGCAGTGCAGTGAGTCCAGAGACTGCACTGGCACCACTGGGGATGCAGTACAGTGAGTCCAGAGAGAGCACTGGCACCACTAGGGATGCACAGCAGTGAGTCCAGAGAGTGCATTGGCACCACTGGGGATGCAGTGCAGTGAGTCCAGAGAGTGCACTGGCACCACTGGAGATGCAGTGCAGTGAGTCCAGAGAGTGCACTGGCACCACTGGGAATGCAGTGCAGTGAGTCCAGAGAGTGCACTGGCACCACTGGGGATGCAGTGCAGTGAGTCCAGAGAGTGCACTGGCACCACTGGGTATGCAGTGCAGTGAGTCCAGAGAGTTCACTGGCACCACTGGAGATGCACTTCATTGAGTGCAGAGACTGCACTGGCACCACTAGGGATCCAGTGCAGTGAGTCCAGTGAGTGTACTGGCACCACTGGGGATGCACTGCAGTGAGTCCAGAGAGTGCATTGGCACCACTGGGGATGCAGTGCAGTGAGTCCAGAGAGTGCACTGGCACCAACGCGGATGCACAGCAGTCAGTCCAGAGAGTGCAGTGGCACCACTGGGGATGCAGTACAGTGAGTCCAGAGAGTGCACTGGCACCACTCAGGGTGCAGTGCGGTGAGTCCAGAGAGTGCACTGGCACCACTGGGAATGCACTGCAGTGAGTCCAGTGAGTGCACTGGCACCACTGGGGATGCAGTGCAGTGAGTCCAGAGAGTGCACTGGCACCACTGGGGATGCAGTGCAGTGAGTCCAGAGAGTGCTCTGGCAACACTGGGGATGCAGTGCAGTGAGTCCAGAGAGTGCACGGGCTCCACTGGGGATGCAGTACAGTGAGTCCAGAGAGTGCACTGGCACCACTGGGGATGCAGTGCAGTGAGTCCAGAGAGTGCACTGGCACCACTGGGGATGCAGTGCAGTGAGTCCAGAGAGTGCTCTGGCAACACTGGGGATGCAGTGCAGTGAGTCCAGAGAGAGCACTGGCACCACTGGGGATGCAGTGCAGTGAGTCCAGAGAGTGCACTGGCAACACTGGGGATGCACTGCAGTGAGTCCAGAGAGTGCACTGGCACCACTGGGAATGCAGTGCAGTGAGTCCAGAGTGTGCACTGGCAACACTGGGAATGCAGTGCAGTGAGTCCAGAGATTGCACTGGCACCACGGGGGATGCACTTCAGTGAGTCCAGAGAGTGCACTGGCACCACTGGTGATGCACTGCAGTGAGTCCAGAGAGTGCACTGGCACCACTGGGGATGCACTGCAGTGAGTCCAGAGAGTGCACTGGCACCCCTGGGGATGCAGTGCAGTGAGTCCTGAGAGTGCACTGGCACCAGAGGTAATGCACTGCAGTGAGTCCAGTGAGTGCACTGGCACTACTGGGGATGCAGTGCAGTGAGTGCAGAGAGTGCACTGGCACCACTGGGGATGCAGTGCAGTGAGTCCAGAGAGTGCAGTGGCACCACTGGTGATGCAGTGCAGTGAGTCCAGAGAGTGCACAGGCACCACTGGGGATGCATTGCATTGAGTCCAGAGAGTGCACTGGCACCACTGGGGATGCAGCGAAGTGAGTGCAGAGAGTGCACTGGCACTACTGGGGATGCACTGCAGTGAGTCCACAGAGTGCACTGGCACCACTGGGGATGCACTGCAGTGAGTCCAGAGAGTGCACTGGCACCACTGGGGATGCAGTGCAGTGAGTCCTGAGAGTGCACTGGCACCAGAGGTAATGCACTGCAGTGAGTCCAGTGAGTGCACTGGCACTACTGGGGATGCAGTGCAGTGAGTGCAGAGAGTGCACTGGCACCACTGGGGATGCAGTGCAGTGAGTCCAGAGAGTGCAGTGGCACCACTGGTGATGCAGTGCAGTGAGTCCAGAGAGTGCACAGGCAGCACTGGGGATGCAGTGCAGTGAGTCCAGGGATAGCACTGGCACCACTGGGGATGCAGTGCAGTGAGTCCAGAGAGTGCACTGGCACCACTGGGGATGCCCTGCAGTGAGTCCATATAGTGCACTAGCACCACTGGGGATGCACTGCAGTGAGTCCAGGGATAGCACTGGCACCACTGGGGATGCAGTGCAGTGAGTCCAGAGAGTGCACTGGCACCACTGGGGATGCCCTGCAGTGTGTCCATATAGTGCACTGGCACCACTGGGGATGCAGTGCAGTGAGTCCAGTGAGTGCACTGGCACCACTGGGGATGCACTGCATTGAGTCCAGAGAGTGCACTGGCACCACTGAGAATGCACTTCAGTGAGTCCAGAGAGTGCACTGGCACCACTGGGGATGCACTGCAGTGAGTCCAGAGAGTGCACTGGCACCACTGGGGATGCCCTGCAGTGAATCCAGAGAGTGCACTGGCACCACTGGGGATGCACTGCAGTGAGTCCAGGGATAGCACTGGCACCACTGGGGATGCAGTGCAGTGAGTCCAGAGAGTGCACTGGCACCACTGGGGATGCCCTGCAGTGAGTCCAGAGAGTGCACTGGCACCACTGGGGATGCAGTGCAGCGAGTCCAGAGAGTGCACTGGCACCACGGGGGATGCAGTGCAGCAAGTCTAGAGAGTGCATTGGCACCACTGGGGATGCAGTGCAGTGAGTCCAGAGAGTGCACTGGCACCACTGGGGATGCAGTGCAGTGAGTCCAGAGACTGCACTGGCACCACTGGGGATGCAGTACAGTGAGTCCAGAGAGAGCACTGGCACCACTAGGGATGCACAGCAGTGAGTCCAGAGAGTGCATTGGCACCACTGGGGATGCAGTGCAGTGAGTCCAGAGAGTGCACTGGCACCACTGGAGATGCAGTACAGTGAGTCCAGAGAGTGCACTGGCACCACTGGGAATGCAGTGCAGTGAGTCCAGAGAGTGCACTGGCACCACTGGGGATGCAGTGCAGTGAGTCCAGAGAGTGCACTGGCACCACTGGGTATGCAGTGCAGTGAGTCCAGAGAGTTCACTGGCACCACTGGAGATGCACTTCATTGAGTGCAGAGACTGCACTGGCACCACTAGGGATCCAGTGCAGTGAGTCCAGTGAGTGTACTGGCACCACTGGGGATGCACTGCAGTGAGTCCAGAGAGTGCATTGGCACCACTGGGGATGCAGTGCAGTGAGTCCAGAGAGTGCACTGGCACCAACGCGGATGCACAGCAGTCAGTCCAGAGAGTGCAGTGGCACCACTGGGGATGCAGTACAGTGAGTCCAGAGAGTGCACTGGCACCACTCAGGGTGCAGTGCGGTGAGTCCAGAGAGTGCACTGGCACCACTGGGAATGCACTGCAGTGAGTCCAGTGAGTGCACTGGCACCACTGGGGATGCAGTGCAGTGAGTCCAGAGAGTGCACTGACACCACTGGTGATGCAGTATAGTGAGTCCAGTGAGTGCACTGGCACCACTGGGGATGCAGTGCAGTGAGTCCAAAGAGTGAACTGGCACCACTGGGGATGCAGTGCAGTGAGTCCAGAGAGTGCACTGGCACCACTGATGATGCAGTACAGTGAGTCCAGAGAGTGCACTGGCACCACTGGGGATGTAGTGCAGTGACTCGAGAGAGTGCACTGGCACCACTGGGGATGCAGTGCAGTGAGTCCAGAGAGTGCACTGGCACCACTTGGGATGCAGTGCAGTGAGTCCAGAGAGTGCACTGGCACCACTGGGGCTGCAGTGCAGTGAGTGTAGAGAGTGCACTGGCACCACTGGGGATGCAGTGCAGTGAGTCCAGAGAGTGCACTGGCAGCACTGGGGATGCACTTCAGTGAGTCCAGAGAGTGCACTGGCACCACTAGGGCTGCAGTGCAGTGAGTCCAGAGAGTGCACTGGCACCACTGGGGATGCAGTGCAATGAGTCCAGAGAGTGCTCTGGCACCACTGGGGATGCAGTGCAGTGAGTCCAGAGAGTGCACTGGCACCACTGGGGATGCAGCGAAGTGAGTGCAGAGAGTGCACTGGCACTACTGGGGATGCACTGCAGTGAGTCCACAGAGTGCACTGGCACCACTGGGGATGCACTGCAGTGAGTCCAGAGAGTGCACTGGCACCACTGGGGATGCCCTGCAGTGAGTCCAGGGATAGCACTGGCACCACTGGGGATGCAGTGCAGTGAGCCCAGAGAGTGCACTGGCACCACTGGGGATGCGGTGCCGGGAGTCCAGAGAGTTCTTTGGCACCACTGGGGATGCAGTGCAGTTACTGCAGAGAGTGCACTGGCAACACTGGGGATGCAGTACAGTGAGTCCAGAGAGTGCACTGGCACCACATGTGATGCACTGCAGTGAGTCCAGAGAGTGCTCTGGCACCACTGGGGATGCAGTGCAGTGAGTCCAGAGAGTGCACTGGCACCACTGGGAATGCAGTGCAGTGAGTCCAGAGAGTGCACTGGCACCACTGGGGATGCGGTGCAGTGAGTCCAGAGAATGCACTGGCACCAATGGGGATGCAGTGCAGTGAGTCCAGAGAGTGCACTGGCACCACTGGGGATGCAGTGCAGTCAGTCCAGTGAGTGTACTGGCACCACTAGGGATGCACTGCAGTGAGTCCAGAGAGTGCACTGACACCACTGTGAATGCCCTTCAGTGAGTCCAGAGAGTGCACAGGCAGCACTGGGGATGCAGTGCCGGGAGTCCAGAGAGTGCACTGGCAATACTGGGGATGCAGTGCAGTGAGTCCAGAGAGTGCACTGGCACCACTGGGAATGCAGTGCAGTGAGTCCAGAGAGTGCACTGGCACCACTGATAATGCACTTCAGTGAGTCCAGAGAGTGCACTGGCACCACTGCGGATGCAGTGCAGTGAGTCCAGAGAGTGCACTGGCACCACTGAGAATGCACTTCAGTGAGTCCAAAGAGTGCAATGGCACCACTGGGGATGCACTGCAGTGAGTCCAGAGAGTGCACTAGCACCACTGGGGATGCAGTGCAGTGAGTCCAGAGAGTGCACTGGCACCACTGGAAATGCACTGCAGTGAGCCCAGAGAGTGCACTGGCACCACTGGAGATGCAGTACAGTGAGTCCCGTGAATGCACTGGCAGCACTGGGGATGCAGTGCAGTGAGTCCAGAGACTGCACTGGCACCACTGGGGATGCAGTGCAGTGAGTCCAGAGAGTGCATTGGCACCACTGGGGATGCACTGCAGTGAGTCCAGAGAGTGCACTGGCACCACTGGGGATGCCCTGCAGTGAGTCCAGAGAGTGCACTGGCACCACTGGGGATGCAGTGCAGTGAGTCCAGAGAGTGCACTGGCACCACTGGGGATGCACTGCAGTGAGTCCAGAGAGTGCACTGGCACCACTGGGGATGCAGTGCAGTGAGTCCAGAGAGTGCACTGGCACCACTGGGGATGCAGTGCAGTGAGTCCAGAGAGTGCACTGGCACCACTGGGGATGCAGTGTAGTGAGTCCAGAGAGTGCACTGGCCCCACTGGGAATGCCCTTCAGTGAGTCCAGAGAGTGCACTGGCACCACTGGGGATGCACTGCAGTGAGTTAACAGAGTGCACTAGCACCACTGGGGATGCAGTACAGTGAGTCCAGAGAGTGCACTGGCACCACTGGGGATGCAGTGCAGTGAGTCCAGAGAGTGCATGGCCTCCACTGGGGATGCAGTACAGTGAGTCCAGAGAGTGCACTGGCAGCACTGGGGATGCAGTGCAGTGAGTCCAGAGAGTGCACTGGCACCACTGGGGATGCAGTGCAGTGAGTCCAGAGAGTGCACTGGCACCACTGGGGCTGCAGTGCAGTGAGTCCAGAGAGTGCACTGGCACCAGAGGGAATGCACTGCAGTGAGTCCAGTGAGTGCACTGGCACCACTGGGGATGCAGTGCAGTGAGTGCAGAGAGTGCACTGGCACCACTGGGGATGCAGTGCAGTGAGTCCAGAGAGTGCAGTGGCACCACTGGGGATGCAGTGCAGTGAGTCCAGAGAGTGCACAGGCAGCACTGGGGATGCAGTGCAGTGAGTCCAGAGAGTGCACTGGCACCACTGGGGATGCAGTGCAGTGAGTCCAGTGAGTGTACTGGCACCACTGGGGATGCAGTACAGTGAGTCCAGAGAGTGCACTGGCACCACTGAGAATGCACTTCAGTGAGTCCAGAGAGTGCACTGGCACCACTGGGGATGCAGTGCAGTGAGTCCAGAGAGTGCACTGGCACCACTGAGAATGCACTTCAGTGAGTCCAAAGAGTGCACTGGCACCACTGGGGATGCACTGCAGTGAGTCCAGAGAGTGCACTAGCACCACTGGGAATGCAGTGCTGTGAATCCAGTGAGTGCACTGGCACCAATGGGGATGCAGTGCAGTGAGTCCAGAGAGTGCACTGGCACCACTGGGGATGCACTGCAGTGAGCCCAGAGAGTGCACTGGCACCACTGGAGATGCAGTACAGTGAGTCCAGTGAATGCACAGGAAGCACTGGGGATGCAGTACAGTGAGTCCAGAGAGTGCACTGACACCACTGGTGATGCAGTATAGTGAGTCCAGTGAGTGCACTGGCACCACTGGGGATGCAGTGCAGTGAGTCCAAAGAGTGAACTGGCACAGCTGGGGATGCAGTGCAGTGAGTCCAGAGAGTGCACTGGCACCACTGATGATGCAGTACAGTGAGTCCAGTGAGTGCACAGGCACCACTGGGAATGTAGTGCAGTGACTCGAGAGAGTGCACTGGCACCACTGGGGATGCAGTGCAGTGAGTCCAGAGAGTGCACTGGCACCACTGGGGCTGCAGTGCAGTGAGTCCAGAGAGTGCACTGGCACCACTGGGGATGCAGTGCAGTGAGTCCAGAGAGTGCTCTGGCACCACTGGGGATGCAGTGCAGTGAGTCCAGAGAGTGCACTGGCACCACTGGGGATGCACTGCAGTGAGTCCAGAGAGTGCACTGGCACCACTGGGGATGCAGTGCAGTGAGTCCAGAGAGTGCACTGGCACCACTGGGGATGCAGTGCAGTGAGTCCAGAGAGTGCACTGGCACCACTGGGGATGCAGTGCAATGAGTCCAGAGAGTGCTCTGGCACCACTGGGGATGCAGTGCAGTGAGTCCAGAGAGTGCACTGGCACCACTGGGGCTGCAGTGCAGTGAGTCCAGAGAGTGCACTGGCAACACTGGGGATGCACTGCAGTGAGTCCAGAGAGTGCACTGGCACCACTAGGGATGCAGTGCAGTGAGTCCAGAGAGTGCACTGGCACCACTGGGGATGCAGTGCAGTGAGTCCAGAGAGTGCACTGGCAGCACTGGGGATGCATTGCAGTGAGTCCAGAGAGTGCACTGGCACCAGAGGGAATGCACTGCAGTGAATCCAGTGAGTGCACTGGCACCACTGGGGATGCACTGCAGTGAGTCCAGAGAGTGCACTGGCACCACTGGGACTGCAGTGCAGTGAGTCCAGAGAGTGCACTGGCAGCACTGGGGATGCAGTGCACTGAGTCCAGAGAGTGCACTGGCACCACTGGGAATGCAGTGCAGTGAGTCCAGAGAGTGCACTGGCACCACTGGGAATGCAGTGCAGTGAGTCCAGTGAGTGCACTGGCACCACTGGGGATGCACTGCAGTGAGTCCAGAGAGTGCACTGGCACCACTGAGAATGCACTTCAGTGAGTCCAGAGAGTGCACTGGCACCACTGGGGATGCAGTGCAGTGAGTCCAGAGAGTGCACTGGCACCACTGAGAATGCACTTCAGTGAGTCCAAAGAGTGCACTGGCACCACTGGGGATGCACTGCAGTGAGTCCAGAGAGTGCACTAGCACCACTGGGAATGCAGTTCAGTGAATCCAGTGAGTGCACTGGCACCACTGGGGATGCAGTGCAGTGAGTCCAGAGAGTGCACTGGCACCACTGGGAATGCACTGCAGTGAGCCCAGAGAGTGCACTGGCACCACTGGAGATGCAGTACAGTGAGTCCAGTGAATGCACTGGCAGCACTGGGGATGCAGTGCAGTGAGTCCAGAGAGTGCACTGGCACCACTGGTGATGCAGTATAGTGAGTCCAGTGAGTGCACTGGCACCACTGGGAATGCAGTGCAGTGAGTCCAGAGAGTGCACTGGCACCACTGAGAATGCACTTCAGTGAGTCCAGAGAGTGCACTGGCACCATTGGGGATGCAGTGCAGTGAGTCCAGAGAGTGCACTGGCACCACTGGGGATGCAGTGCAGTGAGTCCAGAGAGTGCACTGGCAGCACTGGGGATGCACTTCAGTGAGTCCAGAGAGTGCACTGGCACCACTGGGGATGCAGTGCAGTGAGTCCAGAGAGTGCACTGGCAGCACTGGGGATGGAGTGTAGTGAGTCCAGAGAGTGCACTGGCACCACTGGGGATGCACTGCAGTGAGTCCAGAGAGCGCACTGGCACCACTGGCGATGCACTGCAGTGAGTCCAGAGAGTGCACTGGCACCACTGAGAATGCACTTCAGTGAGTCCAGAGAGTGCACTGGCACCACTGGGGATGCACTGCAGTGAGTCCAGAGAGTGCACTAGCACCACTGGGGATGCAGTGCAGTGAATCCAGTGAGTGCACTGGCACCACTGGGGATGCACTGCAGTGAGTCCAGAGAGTGCACTGGCACCACTGGGGATGCACTGCAGTGAGCCCAGAGAGTGCACTGGCACCACTGGGGATGCGGTGCCGGGAGTCCAGAGAGTTCTTTGGCACCACTGGGGATGCAGTGCAGTTACTGCAGAGAGTGCACTGGCAACACTGGGGATGCAGTACAGTGAGTCCAGAGAGTGCACTGGCACCACATGTGATGCACTGCAGTGAGTCCAGAGAGTGCTCTGGCACCACTGGGGATGCAGTGCAGTGAGTCCAGAGAGTGCACTGGCACCACTGGGAATGCAGTGCAGTGAGTCCAGAGAGTGCACTGGCACCACTGGGGATGCGGTGCAGTGAGTCCAGAGAATGCACTGGCACCAATGGGGATGCAGTGCAGTGAGTCCAGAGAGTGCACTGGCACCACTGGGGATGCAGTGCAGTCAGTCCAGTGAGTGTACTGGCACCACTAGGGATGCACTGCAGTGAGTCCAGAGAGTGCATGACACCACTGTGAATGCCCTTCAGTGAGTCCAGAGAGTGCACTGGCACCACTGGGGATGCAGTGCAGTTACTGCAGAGAGTGCACTGGCACCACTGGGGATGCAGTGCAGTGAGTCCAGAGAGTGCACTGGCACCACTGGGGATGCAGTGCAGTGAGTCCAGAGAGTGCACAGGCAGCACTGGGGATGCGGTGCCGGGAGTCCAGAGAGTGCACTGGTAATACTGGGGATGCAGTGCAGTGAGTCCAGAGAGTGCACTGGCACCACTGGGAATGCAGTGCAGTGAGTCCAGAGAGTGCACTGGCACCACTGAGAATGCACTTCAGTGAGTCCAGAGAGTGCACTGGCACCACTGGGGATGCAGTGCAGTGAGTCCAGAGAGTGCACTGGCACCACTGAGAATGCACTTCAGTGAGTCCAAAGAGTGCACTGGCACCACTGGGGATGCACTGCAGTGAGTCCAGAGAGTGCACTAGCACCACTGGGGATGCAGTGCAGTGAGTCCAGAGAGTGCACTGGCACCACTGGAAATGCACTGCAGTGAGCCCAGAGAGTGCACTGGCACCACTGGAGATGCAGTACAGTGAGTCCAGTGAATGCACTGGCAGCACTGGGGATGCAGTGCAGTGAGTCCAGAGAGTGTACTGGCACCACTGGTGATGCAGTATAGTGAGTCCAGTGAGTGCACTGGCACCACTGGGGATGCACTGCAGTGACTCCAGAGAGTGCACTGGCACCACTGGGGATGCAGTGCAGTGAGTCCAGAGAGTGCATTGGCACCACTGGGGATGCACTGCAGTGAGTCCAGAGAGTGCACTGGCACCACTAGGGATGCCCTGCAGTGAGTCCAGAGAGTGCACTGGCACCACTGGGGATGCAGTGCAGTGAGTGCAGAGAGTGCACTGGCACCACTGGGGATGCAGTGCAGTGAGTCCAGAGAGTGCATGGCCTCCACTCGGGATGCAGTACAGTGAGTCCAGAGAGTGCACTGGCAGCACTGGGGATGCAGTGCAGTGAGTCCAGAGAGTGCACTGGCACCACTGGGGATGCAGTGCAGTGAGTCCAGAGAGTGCACTGGCACCACTGGGGATGCACTGCAGTGAGTCCAGAGAGTGCACTGGCACCAGAGGGAATGCACTGCAGTGAGTCCAGTGAGTGCACTGGCACCACTGGGGATGCAGTGCAGTGAGTGCAGAGAGTGCACTGGCACCACTGGGGATGCAGTGCAGTGAGTCCAGAGAGTGCAGTGGCACCACTGGGGATGCAGTGCAGTGAGTCCAGAGAGTGCACAGGCAGCACTGGCGATGCAGTGCAGTGAGTCCAGAGAGTGCACTGGCACCACTGGGGATGCAGTGCAGTGAGTCCAGAGAGTGCACTGGCACCACTGGGGATGCAGTGCAGTGAGTCCAGTGAGTGTACTGGCACCACTGGGGATGCAGTACAGTGAGTCCAGAGAGTGCACTGGCACCACTGAGAATGCACTTCAGTGAGTCCAGAGAGTGCACTGGCACCACTGGGGATGCAGTGCAGTGAGTCCAGAGAGTGCACTGGCACCACTGAGAATGCACTTCAGTGAGTCCAAAGAGTGCACTGACACCACTGGGGATGCACTGCAGTGAGTCCAGAGAGTGCACTAGCACCACTGGGAATGCAGTGCTGTGAATCCAGTGAGTGCACTGGCACCAATGGGGATGCAGTGCAGTGAGTCCAGAGAGTGCACTGGCACCACTGGGGATGCACTGCAGTGAGCCCAGAGAGTGCACTGGCACCACTGGAGATGCAGTACAGTGAGTCCAGTGAATGCACAGGCAGCACTGGGGATGCAGTGCAGTGAGTCCAGAGAGTGCACTGACACCACTGGTGATGCAGTATAGTGAGTCCAGTGAGTGCACTGGCACCACTGGGGATGCAGTGCAGTGAGTCCAAAGAGTGAACTGGCACAACTGGGGATGCAGTGCAGTGAGTCCAGAGAGTGCACTGGCACCACTGGGGCTGCAGTGCAGTGAGTCCAGAGAGTGCACTGGCACCACTGGGGATGCAGTGCAGTGAGTCCAGAGAGTGCTCTGGCACCACTGGGGATGCAGTGCAGTGAGTCCAGAGAGTGCACTGGCAACACTGGGGATGCACTGCAGTGAGTCCAGAGAGTGCACTGGCACCACTGGGGATGCAGTGCAGTGAGTCCAGAGAGTGCACTGGCACCACTGGGGATGCAGTGCAGTGAGTCCAGAGAGTGCACTGGCACCACTGGGGATGCAGTGCAATGAGTCCAGAGAGTGCTCTGGCACCACTGGGGATGCAGTGCAGTGAGTCCAGAGAGTGCACTGGCACCACTGGGGCTGCAGTGCAGTGAGTCCAGAGAGTGCACTGGCAACACTGGGGATGCACTGCAGTGAGTCCAGAGAGTGCACTGGCACCACTAGGGATGCAGTGCAGTGAGTCCAGAGAGTGCACTGGCACCACTGGGGATGCAGTGCAGTGAGTCCAGAGAGTGCACTGGCAGCACTGGGGATGCATTGCAGTGAGTCCAGAGAGTGCACTGGCACCAGAGGGAATGCACTGCAGTGAATCCAGTGAGTGCACTGGCACCACTGGAGATGCAGTACAGTGAGTCCAGTGAATGCACTGGCAGCACTGGGGATGCAGTGCAGTGAGTCCAGAGAGTGCACTGGCACCACTGGTGATGCAGTATAGTGAGTCCAGTGAGTGCACTGGCACCACTGGGAATGCAGTGCAGTGAGTCCAGAGAGTGCACTGGCACCACTGAGAATGCACTTCAGTGAGTCCAGAGAGTGCACTGGCACCATTGGGGATGCAGTGCAGTGAGTCCAGAGAGTGCACTGGCACCACTGGGGATGCAGTGCAGTGAGTCCAGAGAGTGCACTGGCAGCACTGGGGATGCACTTCAGTGAGTCCAGAGAGTGCACTGGCACCACTGGGGATGCAGTGCAGTGAGTCCAGAGAGTGCACTGGCACCACTGGGGATGCAGTGCAGTGAGTCCAGAGAGTGCACTGGCAGCACTGGGGATGGAGTGTAGTGAGTCCAGAGAGTGCACTGGCACCACTGGGGATGCACTGCAGTGAGTCCAGAGAGCGCACTGGCACCACTGGCGATGCACTGCAGTGAGTCCAGAGAGTGCACTGGCACCACTGAGAATGCACTTCAGTGAGTCCAGAGAGTGCACTGGCACCACTGGGGATGCACTGCAGTGAGTCCAGAGAGTGCACTAGCACCACTGGGGATGCAGTGCAGTGAATCCAGTGAGTGCACTGGCACCACTGGGGATGCACTGCAGTGAGTCCAGAGAGTGCACTGGCACCACTGGGGATGCACTGCAGTGAGCCCAGAGAGTGCACTGGCACCACTGGGGATGCGGTGCCGGGAGTCCAGAGAGTTCTTTGGCACCACTGGGGATGCAGTGCAGTTACTGCAGAGAGTGCACTGGCAACACTGGGGATGCAGTACAGTGAGTCCAGAGAGTGCACTGGCACCACATGTGATGCACTGCAGTGAGTCCAGAGAGTGCTCTGGCACCACTGGGGATGCAGTGCAGTGAGTCCAGAGAGTGCACTGGCACCACTGGGAATGCAGTGCAGTGAGTCCAGAGAGTGCACTGGCACCACTGGGGATGCGGTGCAGTGAGTCCAGAGAATGCACTGGCACCAATGGGGATGCAGTGCAGTGAGTCCAGAGAGTGCACTGGCACCACTGGGGATGCAGTGCAGTCAGTCCAGTGAGTGTACTGGCACCACTAGGGATGCACTGCAGTGAGTCCAGAGAGTGCACTGACACCACTGTGAATGCCCTTCAGTGAGTCCAGAGAGTGCACTGGCACCACTGGGGATGCAGTGCAGTGAGTCCAGAGAGTGCACTGGCACCACTGGGGATGCAGTGCAGTGAGTCCAGAGAGTGCACTGGCACCACTGGGGATGCAGTGCAGTGAGTCCAGAGAGTGCACAGGCAGCACTGGGGATGCGGTGCCGGGAGTCCAGAGAGTGCACTGGTAATACTGGGGATGCAGTGCAGTGAGTCCAGAGAGTGCACTGGCACCACTGGGGATGCAGTGCAGTGAGTCCAGAGAGTGCACTGGCACCACTGAGAATGCACTTCAGTGAGTCCAGAGAGTGCACTGGCACCACTGGGGATGCAGTGCAGTGAGTCCAGAGAGTGCACTGGCACCACTGAGAATGCACTTCAGTGAGTCCAAAGAGTGCACTGGCACCACTGGGGATGCACTGCAGTGAGTCCAGAGAGTGCACTAGCACCACTGGGGATGCAGTGCAGTGAGTCCAGAGAGTGCACTGGCACCACTGGAAATGCACTGCAGTGAGCCCAGAGAGTGCTCTGGCACCACTGGAGATGCAGCACAGTGAGTCCAGTGAATGCACTGGCAGCACTGGGGATGCAGTGCAGTGAGTCCAGAGAGTGTACTGGCACCACTGGTGATGCAGTATAGTGAGTCCAGTGAGTGCACTGGCACCACAGGGGATGCACTGCAGTGACTCCAGAGAGTGCACTGGCACCACTGGGGATGCAGTGCAGTGAGTCCAGAGAGTGCATTGGCACCACTGGGGATGCACTGCAGTGAGTCCAGAGAGTGCACTGGCACCACTAGGGATGCCCTGCAGTGAGTCCAGAGAGTGCACTGGCACCACTGGGGATGCAGTGCAGTGAGTGCAGAGAGTGCACTGGCACCACTGGGGATGCAGTGCAGTGAGTCCAGAGAGTGCACTGGCACCACTGGGGATGCAGTGCAGTGAGTCCAGAGAGTGCACTGGCACCACTGGGGATGCAGTGCAGTGAGTCCAGAGAGTGCACTGGCCCCACTGGGAATGCCCTTCAGTGAGTCCAGTGAGTGCACTGGCACCACTGGGGATGCACTGCAGTGAGTTAACAGAGTGCACTAGCACCACTGGGGATGCAGTGCAGTGAGTCCAGAGAGTGCATGGGCTCCACTGGGGATGCAGTACAGTGAGTCCAGAGAGTGCACTGGCACCACTGGGGATGCAGTGCAGTGAGTCCAGAGAGTGCACTGGCACCACTGGGGATGCAGTGCAGTGAGTCCAGAGAGTGCACTGGCAACACTGGGGATGCAGTGCAGTGAGTCCAGAGAGAGCACTGGCACCACTGGGGATGCAGTGCAGTGAGTCCAGAGACTGCACTGGCAACACTAGGGATGCACTGCAGTGAGTCCAGAGAGTGCACTGGCACCACTAGGAATGCAGTGCAGTGAGTCCAGAGTGTGCACTGGCACCACTGGGAATGCAGTGCAGTGAGTCCAGAGATTGCACTGGCACCACGGGGGATGCACTTCAGTGAGTCCAGAGAGTGCACTGGCACCACTGGTGATGCACTTCATTGAGTCCAGAGAGTGCACTGGCACCACTGGGGATGCACTGCAGTGAGTCCAGAGAGTGCACTGGCACCACTGGGGATGCAGTGCAGTGAGTCCAGAGAGTGCACTGGCACCAGAGGGAATGCACTGCAGTGAGTCCAGTGAGTGCACTGGCACCACTGGGGATGCAGTGCAGTGAGTGCAGAGAGTGCACTGGCACCACTGGGGATGCAGTGCAGTGAGTCCAGAGAGTGCAGTGGCACCACTGGTGATGCAGTGCAGTGAGTCCAGATAGTGCACAGGCAGCACTGGGGATGCAGTACAGTGAGTCCAGAGAGTGCACTGGCACCACTGGGGATGCATTGCATTGAGTCCAGAGAGTGCACTGGCACCACTGTGGATGCAGTGAAGTGAGTGCAGAGAGTGCACTGGCACTACTGGGGATGCACTGCAGTGAGTCCACAGAGTGCACTGGCACCACTGGGGATGCACTGCAGTGAGTCCAGGGAGTGCACTGGCACCACTGGGGATGCCCTGCAGTGAATCCAGAGAGTGCACTGGCACCACTGGGGATGCACTGCAGTGAGTCCAGGGATAGCACTGGCACCACTGGGGATGCAGTGCAGTGAGTCCAGAGAGTGCACTGGCACCACTTGGGATGCCCTGCAGTGAGTCCATATAGTGCACTGGCACCACTGGGGATGCAGTGCAGTGAGTCCAGTGAGTGCACTGACACCACTGGGGATGCACTGCAGTGAGTCCAGAGAGTGCACTGGCACCACTGAGAATGCACTTCAGTGAGTCCAGAGAGTGCACTGGCAGCACTGGGGATGCAGTGCAGTGAATCCAGTGAGTGCACTGGCACCACTGGTGATGCAGTGCAGTGAGTCCAGAGAGTGCACTGGCACCACTGGGGATGCAGTGCAGCGAGTCCAGAGAGTGCACTGGCACCACTGGGGATGCAGTGCAGCAAGTCTAGAGAGTGCATTGGCACCACTGGGGATGCAGTGCAGTGAGTCCAGAGAGTGCACGGGCTCCACTGGGGATGCAGTGCAGTGAGTCCAGAGAGTGCACTGGCACCACTGGGGATGCAGTGCAGTGAGTCCAGAGAGTTCACTGGCACCACTGGGGATGCAGTGCAGTCAGTCCAGTGAGTGTACTGGCACCACTAGGGATGCACTGCAGTGAGTCCAGAGAGTGCACTGACACCACTGTGAATGCCCTTCAGTGAGTCCAGAGAGTGCACTGGCACCACTGGGGATGCAGTGCAGTGAGTCCAGAGAGTGCACTGGCACCACTGGGGATGCAGTGCAGTGAGTCCAGAGAGTGCACTGGCACCACTGGGGATGCAGTGCAGTGAGTCCAGAGAGTGCACAGGCAGCACTGGGGATGCGGTGCCGGGAGTCCAGAGAGTGCACTGGTAATACTGGGGATGCAGTGCAGTGAGTCCAGAGAGTGCACTGGCACCACTGGGGATGCAGTGCAGTGAGTCCAGAGAGTGCACTGGCACCACTGAGAATGCACTTCAGTGAGTCCAGAGAGTGCACTGGCACCACTGGGGATGCAGTGCAGTGAGTCCAGAGAGTGCACTGGCACCACTGAGAATGCACTTCAGTGAGTCCAAAGAGTGCACTGGCACCACTGGGGATGCACTGCAGTGAGTCCAGAGAGTGCACTAGCACCACTGGGGATGCAGTGCAGTGAGTCCAGAGAGTGCACTGGCACCACTGGAAATGCACTGCAGTGAGCCCAGAGAGTGCTCTGGCACCACTGGAGATGCAGCACAGTGAGTCCAGTGAATGCACTGGCAGCACTGGGGATGCAGTGCAGTGAGTCCAGAGAGTGTACTGGCACCACTGGTGATGCAGTATAGTGAGTCCAGTGAGTGCACTGGCACCACAGGGGATGCACTGCAGTGACTCCAGAGAGTGCACTGGCACCACTGGGGATGCAGTGCAGTGAGTCCAGAGAGTGCATTGGCACCACTGGGGATGCACTGCAGTGAGTCCAGAGAGTGCACTGGCACCACTAGGGATGCCCTGCAGTGAGTCCAGAGAGTGCACTGGCACCACTGGGGATGCAGTGCAGTGAGTGCAGAGAGTGCACTGGCACCACTGGGGATGCAGTGCAGTGAGTCCAGAGAGTGCACTGGCACCACTGGGGATGCAGTGCAGTGAGTCCAGAGAGTGCACTGGCACCACTGGGGATGCAGTGCAGTGAGTCCAGAGAGTGCACTGGCCCCACTGGGAATGCCCTTCAGTGAGTCCAGAGAGTGCACTGGCACCACTGGGGATGCACTGCAGTGAGTTAACAGAGTGCACTAGCACCACTGGGGATGCAGTGCAGTGAGTCCAGAGAGTGCATGGGCTCCACTGGGGATGCAGTACAGTGAGTCCAGAGAGTGCACTGGCACCACTGGGGATGCAGTGCAGTGAGTCCAGAGAGTGCACTGGCACCACTGGGGATGCAGTGCAGTGAGTCCAGAGAGTGCACTGGCAACACTGGGGATGCAGTGCAGTGAGTCCAGAGAGAGCACTGGCACCACTGGGGATGCAGTGCAGTGAGTCCAGAGACTGCACTGGCAACACTAGGGATGCACTGCAGTGAGTCCAGAGAGTGCACTGGCACCACTAGGAATGCAGTGCAGTGAGTCCAGAGTGTGCACTGGCACCACTGGGAATGCAGTGCAGTGAGTCCAGAGATTGCACTGGCACCACGGGGGATGCACTTCAGTGAGTCCAGAGAGTGCACTGGCACCACTGGTGATGCACTTCATTGAGTCCAGAGAGTGCACTGGCACCACTGGGGATGCACTGCAGTGAGTCCAGAGAGTGCACTGGCACCACTGGGGATGCAGTGCAGTGAGTCCAGAGAGTGCACTGGCACCAGAGGGAATGCACTGCAGTGAGTCCAGTGAGTGCACTGGCACCACTGGGGATGCAGTGCAGTGAGTGCAGAGAGTGCACTGGCACCACTGGGGATGCAGTGCAGTGAGTCCAGAGAGTGCAGTGGCACCACTGGTGATGCAGTGCAGTGAGTCCAGATAGTGCACAGGCACCACTGTGAATGCCCTTCAGTGAGTCCAGAGAGTGCACTGGCACCACTGGGGATGCATTGCATTGAGTCCAGAGAGTGCACTGGCACCACTGTGGATGCAGTGAAGTGAGTGCAGAGAGTGCACTGGCACTACTGGGGATGCACTGCAGTGAGTCCACAGAGTGCACTGGCACCACTGGGGATGCACTGCAGTGAGTCCAGGGAGTGCACTGGCACCACTGGGGATGCCCTGCAGTGAATCCAGAGAGTGCACTGGCACCACTGGGGATGCACTGCAGTGAGTCCAGGGATAGCACTGGCACCACTGGGGATGCAGTGCAGTGAGTCCAGAGAGTGCACTGGCACCACTGGGGATGCCCTGCAGTGAGTCCATATAGTGCACTGGCACCACTGGGGATGCAGTGCAGTGAGTCCAGTGAGTGCACTGACACCACTGGGGATGCACTGCAGTGAGTCCAGAGAGTGCACTGGCACCACTGAGAATGCACTTCAGTGAGTCCAGAGAGTGCACTGGCAGCACTGGGGATGCAGTGCAGTGAATCCAGTGAGTGCACTGGCACCACTGGTGATGCAGTGCAGTGAGTCCAGAGAGTGCACTGGCACCACTGGGGATGCAGTGCAGCGAGTCCAGAGAGTGCACTGGCACCACTGGGGATGCAGTGCAGCAAGTCTAGAGAGTGCATTGGCACCACTGGGGATGCAGTGCAGTGAGTCCAGAGAGTGCACGGGCTCCACTGGGGATGCAGTGCAGTGAGTCCAGAGAGTGCACTGGCACCACTGGGGATGCAGTGCAGTGAGTCCAGAGAGTTCACTGGCACCACTGGAAATGCACTTCATTGAGTGCAGAGACTGCACTGGCACCACTGGGGATGCAGTGCAGTGAGTCCAGTGAGTGTACTGGCACCACTGGGGATGCACTGCAGTGAGTCCAGAGAGTGCACTGGCAATACTGGGGATGCAGTGCAGTGATTCCAGAGAGTGCACTGGCTCCACTGGGGATGCAGTGCAGTGAGTCCAGAGAGTGCACTGGCACCACTGGGGATTCACTGCAGTGAGCCCAGAGACTGCACTGGCACCACTGGGGATGCGGTGCCGGGAGTCCAGAGAGTGCTTTGGCACCACGTGGGATGCACTGCAGTTACTCCAGAGAGTGCTCTGGCAACACTGGGGATGCAGTACAGTGAGTCCAGAGAGTGCACTGGCACCACTGGGGATGCAGTGCAGTGAGTCCAGAGAGTGCACTGGCACCACTGAGAATGCACTTCAGTGAGTCCAGAGAGTGCACTGGCACCACTGGGGATGCAGTGCAGTGAGTCCAGAGAGTGCACTGGCACCACTGAGAATGCACTTCAGTGAGTCCAAAGAGTGCACTGGCACCACTGGGGATGCACTGCAGTGAGTCCAGAGAGTGCACTAGCACCACTGGGGATGCAGTGCAGTGAGTCCAGAGAGTGCACTGGCACCACTGGAAATGCACTGCAGTGAGCCCAGAGAGTGCTCTGGCACCACTGGAGATGCAGCACAGTGAGTCCAGTGAATGCACTGGCAGCACTGGGGATGCAGTGCAGTGAGTCCAGAGAGTGTACTGGCACCACTGGTGATGCAGTATAGTGAGTCCAGTGAGTGCACTGGCACCACAGGGGATGCACTGCAGTGACTCCAGAGAGTGCACTGGCACCACTGGGGATGCAGTGCAGTGAGTCCAGAGAGTGCATTGGCACCACTGGGGATGCACTGCAGTGAGTCCAGAGAGTGCACTGGCACCACTAGGGATGCCCTGCAGTGAGTCCAGAGAGTGCACTGGCACCACTGGGGATGCAGTGCAGTGAGTGCAGAGAGTGCACTGGCACCACTGGGGATGCAGTGCAGTGAGTCCAGAGAGTGCACTGGCACCACTGGGGATGCAGTGCAGTGAGTCCAGAGAGTGCACTGGCACCACTGGGGATGCAGTGCAGTGAGTCCAGAGAGTGCACTGGCCCCACTGGGAATGCCCTTCAGTGAGTCCAGAGAGTGCACTGGCACCACTGGGGATGCACTGCAGTGAGTTAACAGAGTGCACTAGCACCACTGGGGATGCAGTGCAGTGAGTCCAGAGAGTGCATGGGCTCCACTGGGGATGCAGTACAGTGAGTCCAGAGAGTGCACTGGCACCACTGGGGATGCAGTGCAGTGAGTCCAGAGAGTGCACTGGCACCACTGGGGATGCAGTGCAGTGAGTCCAGAGAGTGCTCTGGCAACACTGGGGATGCAGTGCAGTGAGTCCAGAGAGAGCACTGGCACCACTGGGGATGCAGTGCAGTGAGTCCAGAGACTGCACTGGCAACACTAGGGATGCACTGCAGTGAGTCCAGAGAGTGCACTGGCACCACTAGGAATGCAGTGCAGTGAGTCCAGAGTGTGCACTGGCACCACTGGGAATGCAGTGCAGTGAGTCCAGAGATTGCACTGGCACCACGGGGGATGCACTTCAGTGAGTCCAGAGAGTGCACTGGCACCACTGGTGATGCACTTCATTGAGTCCAGAGAGTGCACTGGCACCACTGGGGATGCACTGCAGTGAGTCCAGAGAGTGCACTGGCACCACTGGGGATGCAGTGCAGTGAGTCCAGAGAGTGCACTGGCACCAGACGGAATGCACTGCAGTGAGTCCAGTGAGTGCACTGGCACCACTGGGGATGCAGTGCAGTGAGTGCAGAGAGTGCACTGGCACCACTGGGGATGCAGTGCAGTGAGTCCAGAGAGTGCAGTGGCACCACTGGTGATGCAGTGCAGTGAGTCCAGATAGTGCACAGGCAGCACTGGGGATGCAGTGCAGTGAGTCCAGAGAGTGCACTGGCACCACTGGGGATGCATTGCATTGAGTCCAGAGAGTGCACTGGCACCACTGTGGATGCAGTGAAGTGAGTGCAGAGAGTGCACTGGCACTACTGGGGATGCACTGCAGTGAGTCCACAGAGTGCACTGGCACCACTGGGGATGCACTGCAGTGAGTCCAGGGAGTGCACTGGCACCACTGGGGATGCCCTGCAGTGAATCCAGAGAGTGCACTGGCACCACTGGGGATGCACTGCAGTGAGTCCAGGGATAGCACTGGCACCACTGGGGATGCAGTGCAGTGAGTCCAGAGAGTGCACTGGCACCACTGGGGATGCCCTGCAGTGAGTCCATATAGTGCACTGGCACCACTGGGGATGCAGTGCAGTGAGTCCAGTGAGTGCACTGACACCACTGGGGATGCACTGCAGTGAGTCCAGAGAGTGCACTGGCACCACTGAGAATGCACTTCAGTGAGTCCAGAGAGTGCACTGGCAGCACTGGGGATGCAGTGCAGTGAATCCAGTGAGTGCACTGGCACCACTGGTGATGCAGTGCAGTGAGTCCAGAGAGTGCACTGGCACCACTGGGGATGCAGTGCAGCGAGTCCAGAGAGTGCACTGGCACCACTGGGGATGCAGTGCAGCAAGTCTAGAGAGTGCATTGGCACCACTGGGGATGCAGTGCAGTGAGTCCAGAGAGTGCACGGGCTCCACTGGGGATGCAGTGCAGTGAGTCCAGAGAGTGCACTGGCACCACTGGGGATGCAGTGCAGTGAGTCCAGAGAGTTCACTGGCACCACTGGAAATGCACTTCATTGAGTGCAGAGACTGCACTGGCACCACTGGGGATGCAGTGCAGTGAGTCCAGTGAGTGTACTGGCACCACTGGGGATGCACTGCAGTGAGTCCAGAGAGTGCACTGGCAATACTGGGGATGCAGTGCAGTGATTCCAGAGAGTGCACTGGCTCCACTGGGGATGCAGTGCAGTGAGTCCAGAGAGTGCACTGGCACCACTGGGGATTCACTGCAGTGAGCCCAGAGACTGCACTGGCACCACTGGGGATGCGGTGCCGGGAGTCCAGAGAGTGCTTTGGCACCACGTGGGATGCACTGCAGTTACTCCAGAGAGTGCACTGGCAACACTGGGGATGCAGTACAGTGAGTCCAGAGAGTGAACTGGCACCACTGGGGATGCAGTACAGTGAGTCCAGAGAGTGCTCTCACAACACTGGGGATGCAGTGCAGTGAGTGCAGAGAGTGCACTGGCACCACTGGGGATGCAGTGCAGTGAGTCCAGAGAGTGCACTGGCACCACTGGTGATGCACTGCAGTTACTCCAGAGAGTGCACTGGCACCACTGGGGATGCGGTGCAGTGAGTCCAGAGAGTGCACTGGCACCACTCAGGGTGCAGTGCGGTGAGTCCAGAGAATGCACTGGCACCAATGGGGATGCAGTGCAGTGAGTCCAGAGAGTGCACTGGCACCACTGGGGATGCAGTGCAGTCAGCCCAGTGAGTGTACTGGCACCACTGGGGATGCACTGCAGTGAGTCCAGAGAGTGCACTGGCCCCACTGGGAATGCCCTTCAGTGAGTCCAGAGAGTGCACTGGCACCACTGGGGATGCACTGCAGTGAGTCCAGAGAGTGCACGGGCTCCACTGGGGATGCAGTGCAGTGAGTCCAGAGAGTGCACGGGCTCCACTGGGGATGCAGTACAGTGAGTCCAGAGAGTGCACTGGCACCACTGGGGATGCCCTTCAGTGAGTCCAGAGAGTGCACTGGCAGCACTGGGGATGCAGTGCAGTGAGTCCAGAGAGTGCACTGGCACCACTGGGGATGCAGTGCAGTGAGTCCAGAGAGTGCACGGGCTCCACTGGGGATGCAGTACAGTGAGTCCAGAGAGTGCACTGGCCCCACTGGGAATGCCCTTCAGTGAGTCCAGAGAGTGCACTGGCACCACTGGGGATGCAGTGCAGTGAGTCCAGAGAGTGCACTGGCACCACTGGGGATGCAGTGCAGTGAGTCCAGAGAGTGCACGGGCTCCACTGGGGATGCAGTACAGTGAGTCCAGAGAGTGCACTGGCACCACTGGGGATGCAGTGCAGTGAGTCCAGAGAGTGCACTGGCACCACTGGAAATGCACTTCATTGAGTGCAGAGAGTGCTCTGTCAACACTGGGGATGCAGTGCAGTGAGTCCAGAGAGAGCACTGGCACCACTGGGGATGCAGTGCAGTGAGTCCAGAGAGTGCACTGGCAACACTGGGGATGCACTGCAGTGAGTCCAGAGAGTGCACTGGCACCACTGGGAATGCAGTGCAGTGAGTCCAGAGAGTGCACTGGCACCACTGGGGATGCACTGCAGTGAGTCCAGGGATAGCACTGGCACCACTGGGGATGCAGTGCAGTGAGTCCAGAGAGTGCACTGGCACCACTGGGGATGCCCTGCAGTGAGTCCATATAGTGCACTGGCACCACTGGGGATGCAGTGCAGTGAGTCCAGTGAGTGCACTGACACCACTGGGGATGCACTGCAGTGAGTCCAGAGAGTGCACTGGCACCACTGAGAATGCACTTCAGTGAGTCCAGAGAGTGCCCTGGCAGCACTGGGGATGCAGTGCAGTGAATCCAGTGAGTGCACTGGCACCACTGGTGATGCAGTGCAGTGAGTCCAGAGAGTGCACTGGCACCACTGGGGATGCAGTGCAGCGAGTCCAGAGAGTGCACTGGCACCACTGGGGATGCAGTGCAGCAAGTCTAGAGAGTGCATTGGCACCACTGGGGATGCAGTGCAGTGAGTCCAGAGAGTGCACGGGCTCCACTGGGGATGCAGTGCAGTGAGTCCAGAGAGTGCACTGGCACCACTGGGGATGCAGTGCAGTGAGTCCAGAGAGTTCACTGGCACCACTGGAAATGCACTTCATTGAGTGCAGAGACTGCACTGGCACCACTGGGGATGCAGTGCAGTGAGTCCAGTGAGTGTACTGGCACCACTGGGGATGCACTGCAGTGAGTCCAGAGAGTGCACTGGCAATACTGGGGATGCCGTGCAGTGATTCCAGAGAGTGCACTGGCTCCACTGGGGATGCAGTGCAGTGAGTCCAGAGAGTGCACTGGCACCACTGGGGATTCACTGCAGTGAGCCCAGAGACTGCACTGGCACCACTGGGGATGCGGTGCCGGGAGTCCAGAGAGTGCTTTGGCACCACGTGGGATGCACTGCAGTTACTCCAGAGAGTGCACTGGCAACACTGGGGATGCAGTACAGTGAGTCCAGAGAGTGAACTGGCACCACTGGGGATGCACTGCAGTGAGTCCAGAGAGTGCTCTCACAACACTGGGGATGCAGTGCAGTGAGTCCAGAGAGTGCACTGGCACCACTGGGGATGCAGTGCAGTGAGTCCAGAGAGTGCACTGGCACCACTGGTGATGCACTGCAGTTACTCCAGAGAGTGCACTGGCACCACTGGGGATGCGGTGCAGTGAGTCCAGAGAGTGCACTGGCACCACTCAGGGTGCAGTGCGGTGAGTCCAGAGAATGCACTGGCACCAATGGGGATGCAGTGCAGTGAGTCCAGAGAGTGCACTGGCACCACTGGGGATGCAGTGCAGTCAGCCCAGTGAGTGTACTGGCACCACTGGGGATGCACTGCAGTGAGTCCAGAGAGTGCACTGGCCCCACTGGGAATGCCCTTCAGTGAGTCCAGAGAGTGCACTGGCACCACTGGGGATGCACTGCAGTGAGTTACCAGAGTGCACTAGCACCACTGGGGATGCAGTGCAGTGAGTCCAGAGAGTGCACTGGCACCACTGGGGATGCAGTGCAGTGAGTCCAGAGAGTGCACTGGCACCACTGGGGATGCAGTACAGTGAGTCCAGAGAGTGCACTGGCACCACTGGGGATGCAGTGCAGTGAGTCCAGAGAGTGCACTGGCACCACTGGGGATGCAGTGCAGTGAGTCCAGAGAGTGCTCTGTCAACACTGGGGATGCAGTGCAGTGAGTCCAGAGAGAGCACTGGCACCACTGGGGATGCAGTGCAGTGAGTCCAGAGAGTGCACTGGCAACACTGGGGATGCACTGCAGGGAGTCCAGAGAGTGCACTGGCACCACTGGGAATGCAGTGCAGTGAGTCCAGAGAGTGCACTGGCACCACTGGGGATGCAGTGCAGTGAGTCCACAGAGTGCACTGGCACCACTGGGGATGCAGTGCACTGAGTCCAGAGAGTGCACTGGCACCACTGGGTATGCAGTGCAGTGAGTCCAGAGAGTTCACTGGCACCACTGGAGATGCACTTCATTGAGTGCAGAGACTGCACTGGCACCACTAGGGATGCAGTGCAGTGAGTCCAGTGAGTGTACAGGCACCACTGGGGATGCACTGCAGTGAGTCCAGAGAGTGCATTGGCACCACTGGGGATGCACTGAAGTGAGTGCAGAGAGTGCACTGGCACCACTGGGGATGCAGTGCAGTGAGTCCAGAGAGTGCACTGGCACCAATGGGGATGCACAGCAGTGAGTCCACAGAGTGCACTGGCACCACTGGGGATGCAGTACAGTGAGTCCAGAGAGTGCACTGGCACCACTCAGGGTGCAGTGCGGTGAGTCCAGAGAGTGCACTGGCACCAGAGGGAATGCACTGCAGTGAGTCCAGTGAGTGCACTGGCACCACTGGGGATGCAGTGCAGTGAGTGCAGAGAGTGCACTGGCACCACTGGGGATGCACTGCAGTGAGTCCAGAGAGTGCAGTGGCACCACTGGGGATGCACTGCAGTGAGTCCAGAGAGTGCACTGGCACCACTAGGGCTGCAGTGCAGTGAGTCCAGAGAGTGCACTGGCACCACTGGGGATGAAGTGCAGTGAGTCCAGAGAGTGCTCTGGCACCACTGGGGATGCAGTGCAGTGAGTCCAGAGAGTGCACTGGCACCACTGGGGATGCAGTGCAGTGAGTCCAGAGAGTGCACTGGCAACACTGGGGATGCACTGCAGTGAGTCCAGAGAGTGCACTGGCACCACTGGGGATGCAGTGCAGTGAGTCCAGAGAGTGCACTGGCACCACTGGGGATGCACTGCAGTGAGTCCAGAGAGTGCACTGGCACCACTGGTGATGCAGTGCAATGAGTCCAGAGAGTGCTCTGGCACCACTGGGGATGCAGTGCAGTGAGTCCAGAGAGTGCACTGGCACCACTGGGGATGCAGTGCAGTGAGTCCAGAGAGTGCACTGGCACCACTCAGGGTGCAGTGCGGTGAGTCCAGAGAATGCACTGGCACCAAAGGGGATGCAGTGCAGTGAGTCCAGAGAGTGCACTGGCACCACTGGGGATGCAGTGCAGTCAGCCCAGTGAGTGTACTGGCACCACTGGGGATGCACTGCAGTGAGTCCAGAGAGTGCACTGGCCCCACTGGGAATGCCCTTCAGTGAGTCCAGAGAGTGCACTGGCACCACTGGGGATGCACTGCAGTGAGTTAACAGAGTGCACTAGCACCACTGGGGATGCAGTGCAGTGAGTCCAGAGAGTGCACTGGCACCACTGGGGATGCAGTGCCGGGAGTCCAGAGAGTGCACGGGCTCCACTGGGGATGCAGTACAGTGAGTCCAGAGAGTGCACTGGCACCACTGGGGATGCAGTGCAGTGAGTCCAGAGAGTGCACTGGCACCACTGGGGATGCAGTGCAGTGAGTCCAGAGAGTGCTCTGGCAACACTGGGGATGCAGTGCAGTGAGTCCAGAGAGAGCACTGGCACCACTGGGGATGCAGTGCAGTGAGTCCAGAGACTGCACTGGCAACACTGGGGATGCAGTGCAGTGAGTCCAGAGAGTGCACTGGCACCACTGGGGATGCAGTGCAGTGAGTCCAGAGTGTGCACTGGCAACACTGGGAATGCAGTGCAGTGAGTCCAGAGATTGCACTGGCACCACGGGGGATGCACTTCAGTGAGTCCAGAGAGTGCACTGGCACCACTGGTGATGCACTGCAGTGAGTCCAGAGAGTGCACTGGCACCACTGGGGATGCACTGCAGTGAGTCCAGAGAGTGCACTGGCACCACTGGGGATGCAGTGCAGTGAGTCCAGAGAGTGCACTGGCACCAGAGGGAATGCACTGCAGTGAGTCCAGTGAGTGCACTGGCACCACTGGGGATGCAGTGCAGTGAGTGCAGAGAGTGCACTGGCACCACTGGGGATGCAGTGCAGTGAGTCCAGAGAGTGCAGTGGCACCACTGGGGATGCAGTGCAGTGAGTCCAGAGAGTGCACAGGCAGCACTGGGGATGCAGTGCAGTGAGTCCAGAGAGTGCACTGGCACCACTGGGGATGCATTGCATTGAGTCCAGAGAGTGCACTGGCACCACTGGGGATGCCCTGCAGTGAATCCAGAGAGTGCACTGGCACCACTGGGGATGCACTGCAGTGAGTCCAGGGATAGCACTGGCACCACTGGGGATGCAGTGCAGTGAGTCCAGAGAGTGCACTGGCACCACTGGGGATGCCCTGCAGTGAGTCCATATAGTGCACTGGCACCACTGGGGATGCAGTGCAGTGAGTCCAGTGAGTGCACTGGCACCACTGGGGATGCACTGCAGTGAGTCCAGAGAGTGCACTGGCACCACTGAGAATGCACTTCAGTGAGTCCAGAGAGTGCACTGGCACCACTGGGGATGCACTGCAGTGAGTCCATAGAGTGCACTGGCACCACTGGGGATGCAGTGCAGTGAATCCAGTGAGTGCACTGGCACCACTGGGGATGCAGTGCAGTGAGTCCAGAGAGTGCACTGGCACCACTTGGGATGCAGTGCAGCGAGTCCAGAGAGTGCACTGGCACCACTGGGGATGCAGTGCAGTGAGTCCAGAGAGTGCACTGGCACCACTGGGGATGCAGTGCAGTGAGTCCAGAGAGTGCACTGGCACCACTGGGGATGCAGTACAGTGAGTCCAGAGAGTGCACTGGCACCACTGGGGATGCACAGCAGTGAGTCCAGAGAGTGCATTGGCACCACTGGGGATGCAGTGCAGTGAGTCCAGAGAGTGCACTGGCACCACTGGAGATGCAGTGCAGTGAGTCCAGAGAGTGCACTGGCACCACTGGGGATGCAGTGCAGTGAGTCCAGAGAGTGCACTGGCACCACTGGGGATGCAGTGCAGTGAGTCCAGAGAGTGCACTGGCAACACTGGGGATGCAGTGCAGGGAGTCCAGAGAGTTCACTGGCACCACTGGAGATGCACTTCATTGAGTGCAGAGACTGCACTGGCACCACTAGGGATGCAGTGCAGTGAGTCCAGTGAGTGTACTGGCACCACTGGGGATGCACTGCAGTGAGTCCAGAGAGCGCATTGGCACCACTGGGGATGCACTGCAGTGAGTTCACAGAGTGCACTGGCACCAATGGGGATGCACAGCAGTGAGTCCAGAGAGTGCAGTGGCACCACTGGGGATGCAGTACAGTGAGTCCAGAGAGTGCACTGGCACCACTCAGGGTGCAGTGCGGTGAGTCCAGAGAGTGCACTGGCACCAGAGGGAATGCACTGCAGTGAGTCCAGTGAGTGCACTGGCACCACTGGGGATGCAGTGCAGTGAGTGCAGAGAGTGCACTGGCACCACTGGGGATGCACTGCAGTGAGTCCAGAGAGTGCAGTGGCACCACTGGGGATGCAGTGCAGTGAGTCCAGAGAGTGCACTGGCACCACTAGGGCTGCAGTGCAGTGAGTCCAGAGAGTGCACTGGCACCACTGGGGATGCAGTGCAGTGAGTCCAGAGAGTGCTCTGGCACCACTGGGGATGCAGTGCAGTGAGTCCAGAGAGTGCACTGGCACCACTGGGGATGCAGTGCAGTGAGTCCAGAGAGTGCACTGGCACCACTGGTGATGCAGTGCAATGAGTCCAGAGAGTGCTCTGGCACCACTGGGGATGCAGTGCAGTGAGTCCAGAGAGTGCACTGGCACCACTGGTGATGCACTGCAGTTACTCCAGAGAGTGCACTGGCACCACTGGGGATGCACTGCAGTGAGTCCAGAGAGTGCACTGGCACCAGAGGGAATGCACTGCAGTGAATCCAGTGAGTGCACTGGCACCATTGGGGATGCACTGCAGTGAGTCCAGAGAGTGCACTGGCACCACTGGGACTGCAGTGCAGTGAGTCCAGAGAGTGCACTGGCAGCACTGGGGATGCAGTGCACTGAGTCCAGAGAGTGCACTGGCACCACTGGGAATGCAGTGCAGTGAGTCCAGAGAGTGCACTGGCACCACTGGGAATGCAGTGCAGTGAGTCCAGTAAGTGTACTGGCACCACTGGGGATGCACTGCAGTGAGTCCAGAGAGTGCACTGGCACCACTGAGAATGCACTTCAGTGAGTCCACAGAGTGCACTGGCACCACTGGTGATGCAGTACAGTGAGTCCAGAGAGTGCACTGGCGCCACTGAGAATGCACTTCAGTGAGTCCAAAGAGTGCACTGGCACCACTGGGGATGCACTGCAGTGAGTCCAGAGAGTGCACTAGCACCACTGGGAATGCAGTTCAGTGAATCCAGTGAGTGCACTGGCACCACTGGGGATGCAGTGCAGTGAGTCCAGAGAGTGCACTGGCACCACTGGGAATGCACTGCAGTGAGCCCAGAGAGTGCACTGGCGCCACTGGAGATGCAGTACAGTGAGTCCAATGAATGCACTGGCAGCACTGGGGATGCAGTGCAGTGAGTCCAGAGAGTGCACTGACACCACTGGTGATGCAGTATAGTGAGTCCAGTGAGTGCACTGGCACCACTGGGGATGCACTGCAGTGAGTCCAGAGAGTGCACTGGCACCACTGGGGATGCAGTGCAGTGAGTCCAGAGAGTGCATTGGCACCACTGGGGATGCACTGCAGTGAGTCCAGAGAGTGCACTGGCACCACTGCGGATTCCCTGCAGTGAGTCCAGAGAGTGCACTGGCACCACTGGGGATGCAGTGCAGTGAGTCCAGAGAGTGCACTGGCACCACTGGGGATGCACTGCAGTGAGTCCAGAGAGTGCACTGGCACCACTGCGGATGCAGTGCAGTGAGTCCAGAGAGTGCACTGGCACCACTGGGGATGCAGTGCAGTGAGTCCAGAGAGTGCACTGGCAGCACTGGGGATGCACTGCAGTGAGCCCAGAGAGTGCACTGGCACCACTGGGGATGCACTGCAGTGAGTCCAGAGAGCGCACTGGCACCACTGGCGATGCACTGCAGTGAGTCCAGAGAGTGCACTGGCACCACTGAGAATGCACTGCAGTGAGTCCAGAGAGTGCACTAGCACCACTGGGGATGCAGTGCAGTGAATCCAGTGAGTGCACTGGCACCACTGGGGATGCAGTGCAGTGAGTCAAGAGAGTGCACTGGAACCACTGGGGATGCGGTGCCGGGTGTCCAGAGAGTTCTTTGGCACCACTGGGGATGCACTGCAGTTACTCCAGAGAGTGCACTGGCAACACTGGGGATGCAGTACAGTGAGTCCAGAGAGTGCACTGGCACCACATGTGATGCAGTGCAGTGAGTCTAGAGAGTGCTCTGGCACCACTGGGGATGCAGTGCAGTGAGTCCAGAGAGTGCACTGGCACCACTGGGAATGCAGTGCAGTGAGTCCAGAGAGTGCACTGGCACCACTGGGGATGCGGTGCATTGAGTCCAGAGAATGCACTGGCACCAATGGGGATGCAGTGCAGTGAGTCCAGAGAGTGCACTGGCACCACTGGGGATGCAGTGCAGTCAGTCCAGTGAGTGTACTGGCACCACTGGGGATGCACTGCAGTGAGTCCAGAGAGTGCACTGGCACCACTGTGAATGCCCTTCAGTGAGTCCAGAGAGTGCACTGGCACCACTGGGGATGCAGTGCAGTGAGTGCAGAGAGTGCACTGGCACCACTGGGGATGCAGTGCAGTGAGTCCAGAGAGTGCACTGGCACCACTGGGGATGCAGTGCAGTGAGTCCAGAGAGTGCAGTGGCACCACTGGTGATGCAGTGCAGTGAGTCCAGAGAGTGCACAGGCAGCACTGGGGATGCAGTGCAGTGAGTCCAGAGAGTGCACTGGCACCACTGGGGATGCATTGCATTGAGTCCAGAGAGTGCACTGGCACCACTGGGGATGCAGCGAAGTGAGTGCAGAGAGTGCACTGGCACTACTGGGGATGCACTGCAGTGAGTCCACAGAGTGCACTGGCACCACTGGGGATGCACTGCAGTGAGTCCAGAGAGTGCACTGGCACCACTGGGGATGCCCTGCAGTGAGTCCAGGGATAGCACTGGCACCACTGGGGATGCAGTGCAGTGAGTCCAGAGAGTGCACTGGCACCACTGGGGATGCCCTGCAGTGAGTCCATATAGTGCACTAGCACCACTGGGGATGCACTGCAGTGAGTCCAGGGATAGCACTGGCACCACTGGGGATGCAGTGCAGTGAGTCCAGAGAGTGCACTGGCACCACTGGGGATGCCCTGCAGTGAGTCCATATAGTGCACTGGCACCACTGGGGATGCAGTGCAGTGAGTCCAGTGAGTGCACTGGCACCACTGGGGATGCACTGCAGTGAGTCCAGAGAGTGCACTGGCACCACTGAGAATGCACTTCAGTGAGTCCAGAGAGTGCACTGGCACCACTGGGGATGCACTGCAGTGAGTCCAGAGAGTGCACTGGCACCACTGGGGATGCCCTGCAGTGAATCCAGAGAGTGCACTGGCACCACTGGGGATGCACTGCAGTGAGTCCAGGGATAGCACTGGCACCACTGGGGATGCAGTGCAGTGAGTCCAGAGAGTGCACTGGCACCACTGCGGATGCCCTGCAGTGAGTCCATATAGTGCACTGGCACCACTGGGGATGCAGTGCAGCGAGTCCAGAGAGTGCACTGGCACCACGGGGGATGCAGTGCAGCAAGTCTAGAGAGTGCATTGGCACCACTGGGGATGCAGTGCAGTGAGTCCAGAGAGTGCACTGGCACAACTGGGGATGCAGTGCAGTGAGTCCAGAGAGTGCACTGGCACCACTGGAGATGCAGTGCAGTGAGTCCAGAGAGTGCACTGGCACCACTGGGAATGCAGTGCAGTGAGTCCAGAGAGTGCACTGGCACCACTGGGGATGCAGTGCAGTGAGTCCAGAGAGTGCACTGGCACCACTGGGTATGCAGTGCAGTGAGTCCAGAGAGTTCACTGGCACCACTGGAGATGCACTTCATTGAGTGCAGAGACTGCACTGGCACCACTAGGGATGCAGTGCAGTGAGTCCAGTGAGTGTACTGGCACCACTGGAGATGCAGTGCAGTGAGTCCAGAGAGTGCACTGGCACCACTGGGAATGCAGTGCAGTCAGTCCAGAGAGTGCAGTGGCACCACTGGGGATGCAGTACAGTGAGTCCAGAGAGTGCACTGGCACCACTCAGGGTGCAGTGCGGTGAGTCCAGAGAGTGCACTGGCACCACTGGGAATGCACTGCAGTGAGTCCAGTGAGTGCACTGGCACCAATGGGGATGCAGTGCAGTGAGTCCAGAGAGTGCACTGACACCACTGGTGATGCAGTATAGTGAGTCCAGAGAGTGCACTGGCACCACTGGGGATGCAGTGCAGTGAGTCCAAAGAGTGAACTGGCACCACTGGGGATGCAGTGCAGTGAGTCCAGAGAGTGCACTGGCACCACTGATGATGCAGTACAGTGAGTCCAGTGAGTGCACTGGCACCACTGGGGATGTAGTGCAGTGACTCGAGAGAGTGCACTGGCACCACTGGGGATGCAGTGCAGTGAGTCCAGAGAGTGCACTGGCACCACTTGGGATGCAGTGCAGTGAGTCCAGAGAGTGCACTGGCACCACTGGGGCTGCAGTGCAGTGAGTCCAGAGAGTGCACTGGCACCACTGGGGATGCAGTGCAGTGAGTCCAGAGAGTGCTCTGGCACCACTGGGGATGCAGTGCAGTGAGTCCAGAGAGTGCACTGGCAGCACTGGGGATGCAGTGCAGTGAGTCCAGAGAGTGCACTGGCAACACTGGGGATGCACTGCAGTGAGTCCAGAGAGTGCACTGGCACCACTGGGGATGCAGTGCAGTGAGTCCAGAGAGTGCACTGGCACCACTAGGGCTGCAGTGCAGTGAGTCCAGAGAGTGCACTGGCACCACTGGGGATGCAGTGCAATGAGTCCAGAGAGTGCTCTGGCACCACTGGGGATGCAGTGCAGTGAGTCCAGAGAGTGCACTGGCACCACTGGGGATGCAGCGAAGTGAGTGCAGAGAGTGCACTGGCACTACTGGGGATGCACTGCAGTGAGTCCACAGAGTGCACTGGCACCACTGGGGATGCACTGCAGTGAGTCCAGAGAGTGCACTGGCACCACTGGGGATGCCCTGCAGTGAGTCCAGGGATAGCACTGGCACCACTGGGGATGCAGTGCAGTGAGCCCAGAGAGCGCACTGGCACCACTGGGGATGCGGTGCAGTGAGTCCAGAGAGTGCACTGGCACCACTGGGGATGCAGTGCAGTTACTGCAGAGAGTGCACTGGCAACACTGGGGATGCAGTACAGTGAGTCCAGAGAGTGCACTGGCACCACATGTGATGCACTGCAGTGAGTCCAGAGAGTGCTCTGGCACCACTGGGGATGCAGTGCAGTGAGTCCAGAGAGTGCACTGGCACCACTGGGGATGCGGTGCAGTGAGTCCAGAGAATGCACTGGCACCAATGGGGATGCAGTGCAGTGAGTCCAGAGAGTGCACTGGCACCACTGGGGATGCAGTGCAGTCAGTCCAGTGAGTGTACTGGCACCACTAGGGATGCACTGCAGTGAGTCCAGAGAGTGCACTGACACCACTGTGAATGCCCTTCAGTGAGTCCAGAGAGTGCACAGGCAGCACTGGGGATGCAGTGCCGGGAGTCCAGAGAGTGCACTGGCAATACTGGGGATGCAGTGCAGTGAGTCCAGAGAGTGCACTGGCACCACTGGGAATGCAGTGCAGTGAGTCCAGAGAGTGCACTGGCACCACTGATAATGCACTTCAGTGAGTCCAGAGAGTGCACTGGCACCACTGCGGATGCAGTGCAGTGAGTCCAGAGAGTGCACTGGCACCACTGAGAATGCACTTCAGTGAGTCCAAAGAGTGCACTGGCACCACTGGGGATGCACTGCAGTGAGTCCAGAGAGTGCACTAGCACCACTGGGGATGCAGTGCAGTGAGTCCAGAGAGTGCACTGGCACCACTGGAAATGCACTGCAGTGAGCCCAGAGAGTGCACTGGCACCACTGGAGATGCAGTACAGTGAGTCCCGTGAATGCACTGGCAGCACTGGGGATGCAGTGCAGTGAGTCCAGAGACTGCACTGGCACCACTGGGGATGCAGTGCAGTGAGTCCAGAGAGTGCATTGGCACCACTGGGGATGCACTGCAGTGAGTCCAGAGAGTGCACTGGCACCACTGGGGATGCCCTGCAGTGAGTCCAGAGAGTGCACTGGCACCACTGGGGATGCAGTGCAGTGAGTCCAGAGAGTGCACTGGCACCACTGGGGATGCACTGCAGTGAGTCCAGAGAGTGCACTGGCACCACTGGGGATGCAGTGCAGTGAGTCCAGAGAGTGCACTGGCACCACTGGGGATGCAGTGCAGTGAGTCCAGAGAGTGCACTGGCACCACTGGGGATGCAGTGTAGTGAGTCCAGAGAGTGCACTGGCCCCACTGGGAATGCCCTTCAGTGAGTGCAGAGAGTGCACTGGCACCACTGGGGATGCACTGCAGTGAGTTAACAGAGTGCACTAGCACCACTGGGGATGCAGTACAGTGAGTCCAGAGAGTGCACTGGCACCACTGGGGATGCAGTGCAGTGAGTCCAGAGAGTGCATGGCCTCCACTGGGGATGCAGTACAGTGAGTCCAGAGAGTGCACTGGCAGCACTGGGGATGCAGTGCAGTGAGTCCAGAGAGTGCACTGGCACCACTGGGGATGCAGTGCAGTGAGTCCAGAGAGTGCACTGGCACCACTGGGGATGCACTGCAGTGAGTCCAGAGAGTGCACTGGCACCAGAGGGAATGCACTGCAGTGAGTCCAGTGAGTGCACTGGCACCACTGGGGATGCAGTGCAGTGAGTGCAGAGAGTGCACTGGCACCACTGGGGATGCAGTGCAGTGAGTCCAGAGAGTGCAGTGGCACCACTGGGGATGCAGTGCAGTGAGTCCAGAGAGTGCACAGGCAGCACTGGGGATGCAGTGCAGTGAGTCCAGAGAGTGCACTGGCACCACTGGGGATGCAGTGCAGTGAGTCCAGAGAGTGCACTGGCACCACTGGGGATGCAGTGCAGTGAGTCCAGTGAGTGTACTGGCACCACTGGGGATGCAGTACTGTGAGTCCAGAGAGTGCACTGGCACCACTGAGAATGCACTTCAGTGAGTCCAGAGAGTGCACTGGCACCACTGGGGATGCAGTGCCGGGAGTCCAGAGAGTGCACTGGCACCACTGAGAATGCACTTCAGTGAGTCCAAAGAGTGCACTGGCACCACTGGGGATGCACTACAGTGAGTCCAGAGAGTGCACTAGCACCACTGGGAATGCAGTGCTGTGAATCCAGTGAGTGCACTGGCACCACTGGAGATGCAGTGCAGTGAGTCCAGAGAGTGCACTGGCACCACTGGGGATGCACTGCAGTGAGCCCAGAGAGTGCACTGGCACCACTGGAGATGCAGTACAGTGAGTCCAGTGAATGCACAGGCAGCACTGGGGATGCAGTGCAGTGAGTCCAGAGAGTGCACTGACACCACTGGTGATGCAGTATAGTGAGTCCAGTGAGTGCACTGGCACCACTGGGGATGCAGTGCAGTGAGTCCAAAGAGTGAACTGGCACAACTGGGGATGCAGTGCAGTGAGTCCAGAGAGTGCACTGGCACCACTGATGATGCAGTACAGTCAGTCCAGTGAGTGCACAGGCACCACTGGGAATGTAGTGCAGTGACTCGAGAGAGTGCACTGGCACCACTGGGGATGCAGTGCAGTGAGTCCAGAGAGTGCACTGGCACCACTTGGGATGCAGTGCAGTGAGTCCAGAGAGTGCACTGGCACCACTGGGGCTGCAGTGCAGTGAGTCCAGAGAGTGCACTGGCACCACTGGGGATGCAGTGCAGTGAGTCCAGAGAGTGCTCTGGCACCACTGGGGATGCAGTGCAGTGAGTCCAGAGAGTGCACTGGCAACACTGGGGATGCACTGCAGTGAGTCCAGAGAGTGCACTGGCACCACTGGGGATGCAGTGCAGTGAGTCCAGAGAGTGCACTGGCACCACTGGGGATGCAGTGCAGTGAGTCCAGAGAGTGCACTGGCACCACTGGGGATGCAGTGCAATGAGTCCAGAGAGTGCTCTGGCACCACTGGGGATGCAGTGCAGTGAGTCCAGAGAGTGCACTGGCACCACTGGGGCTGCAGTGCAGTGAGTCCAGAGAGTGCACTGGCAACACTGGGGATGCACTGCAGTGAGTCCAGAGAGTGCACTGGCACCACTAGGGATGCAGTGCAGTGAGTCCAGAGAGTGCACTGGCACCACTGGGGATGCAGTGCAGTGAGTCCAGAGAGTGCACTGGCAGCACTGGGGATGCATTGCAGTGAGTCCAGAGAGTGCACTGGCACCAGAGGGAATGCACTGCAGTGAATCCAGTGAGTGCACTGGGACCACTGGGGATGCACTGCAGTGAGTCCAGAGAGTGCACTGGCACCACTGGGAATGCAGTGCAGTGAGTCCAGTGAGTGCACTGGCACCACTGGGGATGCACTGCAGTGAGTCCAGAGAGTGCACTGGCACCACTGAGAATGCAATTCAGTGCGTCCAGAGAGTGCACTGGCACCACTGGGGATGCAGTGCAGTGAGTCCAGAGAGTGCACTGGCACCACTGAGAATGCACTTCAGTGAGTCCAAAGAGTGCACTGGCACCACTGGGGATGCACTGCAGTGAGTCCAGAGAGTGCACTAGCACCACTGGGAATGCAGTTCAGTGAATCCAGTGAGTGCACTGGCACCACTGGGGATGCAGTGCAGTGAGTCCAGAGAGTGCACTGGCACCACTGGGAATGCACTGCAGTGAGCCCAGAGAGTGCACTGGCACCACTGGAGATGCAGTACAGTGAGTCCAGTGAATGCACTGGCAGCACTGGGGATGCAGTGCAGTGAGTCCAGAGAGTGCACTGGCACCACTGGTGATGCAGTATAGTGAGTCCAGTGAGTGCACTGGCACCACTGGGAATGCAGTGCAGTGAGTCCAGAGAGTGCACTGGCACCACTGAGAATGCACTTCAGTGAGTCCAGAGAGTGCACTGGCACCACTGGGGATGCGGTGCCGGGAGTCCAGAGAGTTCTTTGGCACCACTGGGGATGCAGTGCAGTTACTGCAGAGAGTGCACTGGCAACACTGGGGATGCAGTACAGTGAGTCCAGAGAGTGCACTGGCACCACATGTGATGCACTGCAGTGAGTCCAGAGAGTGCACTGACACCACTGTGAATGCCCTTCAGTGAGTCCAGAGAGTGCACTGGCACCACTGGGGATGCAGTGCAGTGAGTGCAGAGAGTGCACTGGCACCACTGGGGATGCAGTGCAGTGAGTCCAGAGAGTGCACTGGCACCACTGGGGATGCAGTGCAGTGAGTCCAGAGAGTGCACAGGCAGCACTGGGGATGCAGTGCCGGGAGTCCAGAGAGTGCACTGGTAATACTGGGGATGCAGTGCAGTGAGTCCAGAGAGTGCACTGGCACCACTGGGAATGCAGTGCAGTGAGTCCAGAGAGTGCACTGGCACCACTGAGAATGCACTTCAGTGAGTCCAGAGAGTGCACTGGCACCACTGGGGATGCAGTGCAGTGAGTCCAGAGAGTGCACTGGCACCACTGGGGATGCACTGCAGTGAGTCCAGAGAGTGCACTAGCACCACTGGGGATGCAGTGCAGTGAGTCCAGAGAGTGCACTGGCACCACTGGAAATGCACTGCAGTGAGCCCAGAGAGTGCACTGGCACCACTGGAGATGCAGTACAGTGAGTCCAGTGAATGCACTGGCAGCACTGGGGATGCAGTGCAGTGAGTCCAGAGAGTGTACTGGCACCACTGGTGATGCAGTGCAGTGAATCCAGTGAGTGCACTGGCACCACTGGGGATGCAGTGCAGTGAGTCCAGAGAGTGCACTGGCACCACTTGGGATGCAGTGCAGCGAGTCCAGAGAGTGCACTGGCACCACTGGGGATGCAGTGCAGCAAGTCTAGAGAGTGCATTGGCACCACTGGGGATGCAGTGCAGTGAGTCCAGAGAGTGCACTGGCACCACTGGGGATGCAGTGCAGTGAGTCCAGAGAGTGCACTGGCACCACTGGGGATGCAGTACAGTGAGTCCAGAGAGTGCACTGGCACCACTGGGGATGCACAGCAGTGAGTCCAGAGAGTGCATTGGCACCACTGGGGATGCAGTGCAGTGAGTCCAGAGAGTGCACTGGCACCACTGGAGATGCAGTGCAGTGAGTCCAGAGAGTGCACTGGCACCACTGGGGATGCAGTGCAGTGAGTCCAGAGAGTGCACTGGCACCACTGGGGATGCAGTGCAGTGAGTCCACAGAGTGCACTGGCAACACTGGGGATGCAGTGCAGGGAGTCCAGAGAGTTCACTGGCACCACTGGAGATGCACTTCATTGAGTGCAGAGACTGCACTGGCACCACTAGGGATGCAGTGCAATGAGTCCAGTGAGTGTACTGGCACCACTGGGGATGCACTGCAGTGAGTCCAGAGAGCGCATTGGCACCACTGGGGATGCACTGCAGTGAGTCCACAGAGTGCACTGGCACCAATGGGGATGCACAGCAGTGAGTCCTGAGAGTGCAGTGGCACCACTGGGGATGCAGTACAGTGAGTCCAGAGAGTGCACTGGCACCACTCAGGGTGCAGTGCGGTGAGTCCAGAGAGTGCACTGGCACCAGAGGGAATGCACTGCAGTGAGTCCAGTGAGTGCACTGGCACCACTGGGGATGCAGTGCAGTGAGTGCAGAGAGTGCACTGGCACCACTGGGGATGCACTGCAGTGAGTCCAGAGAGTGCAGTGGCACCACTGGGGATGCAGTGCAGTGAGTCCAGAGAGTGCACTGGCACCACTAGGGCTGCAGTGCAGTGAGTCCAGAGAGTGCACTGGCACCACTGGGGATGCAGTGCAGTGAGTCCAGAGAGTGCTCTGGCACCACTGGGGATGCAGTGCAGTGAGTCCAGAGAGTGCACTGGCACCACTGGGGATGCAGTGCAGTGAGTCCAGAGAGTGCACTGGCACCACTGGTGATGCAGTGCAATGAGTCCAGAGAGTGCTCTGGCACCACTGGGGATGCAGTGCAGTGAGTCCAGAGAGTGCACTGGCACCACTGGTGATGCACTGCAGTTACTCCAGAGAGTGCACTGGCACCACTGGGGATGCACTGCAGTGAGTCCAGAGAGTGCACTGGCACCAGAGGGAATGCACTGCAGTGAATCCAGTGAGTGCACTGGCACCATTGGGGATGCACTGCAGTGAGTCCAGAGAGTGCACTGGCACCACTGGGACTGCAGTGCAGTGAGTCCAGAGAGTGCACTGGCAGCACTGGGGATGCAGTGCACTGAGTCCAGAGAGTGCACTGGCACCACTGGGAATGCAGTGCAGTGAGTCCAGAGAGTGCACTGGCACCACTGGGGATGCAGTGCAGTGAGTCCAGTAAGTGTACTGGCACCACTGGGGATGCACTGCAGTGAGTCCAGAGAGTGCACTGGCACCACTGAGAATGCACTTCAGTGAGTCCACAGAGTGCACTGGCACCACTGGTGATGCAGTACAGTGAGTCCAGAGAGTGCACTGGCGCCACTGAGAATGCACTTCAGTGAGTCCAAAGAGTGCACTGGCACCACTGGAGATGCAGTACAGTGAGTCCAATGAATGCACTGGCAGCACTGGGGATGCAGTGCAGTGAGTCCAGAGAGTGCACTGACACCACTGGTGATGCAGTATAGTGAGTCCAGTGAGTGCACTGGCACAACTGGGGATGCACTGCAGTGAGTCCAGAGAGTGCACTGGCACCACTGGGGATGCAGTGCAGTGAGTCCAGAGAGTGCATTGGCACCACTGGGGATGCACTGCAGTGAGTCCAGAGAGTGCACTGGCACCACTGCGGATTCCCTGCAGTGAGTCCAGAGAGTGCACTGGCACCACTGGGGATGCAGTGCAGTGAGTCCAGAGAGTGCACTGGCACCACTGGGGATGCACTGCAGTGAGTCCAGAGAGTGCACTGGCACCACTGCGGATGCAGTGCAGTGAGTCCAGAGAGTGCACTGGCACCACTGGGGATGCAGTGCAGTGAGTCCAGAGAGTGCACTGGCAGCACTGGGGATGCACTGCAGTGAGCCCAGAGAGTGCACTGGCACCACTGGGGATGCACTGCAGTGAGTCCAGAGAGCGCACTGGCACCACTGGCGATGCACTGCAGTGAGTCCAGAGAGTGCACTGGCACCACTGAGAATGCACTGCAGTGAGTCCAGAGAGTGCACTAGCACCACTGGGGATGCAGTGCAGTGAATCCAGTGAGTGCACTGGCACCACTGGGGATGCAGTGCAGTGAGTCAAGAGAGTGCACTGGAACCACTGGGGATGCGGTGCCGGGTGTCCAGAGAGTTCTTTGGCACCACTGGGGATGCACTGCAGTTACTCCAGAGAGTGCACTGGCAACACTGGGGATGCAGTACAGTGAGTCCAGAGAGTGCACTGGCACCACATGTGATGCAGTGCAGTGAGTCCAGAGAGTGCTCTGGCACCACTGGGGATGCAGTGCAGTGAGTCCAGAGAGTGCACTGGCACCACTGGGAATGCAGTGCAGTGAGTCCAGAGAGTGCACTGGCACCACTGGGGATGCGGTGCAGTGAGTCCAGAGAATGCACTGGCACCAATGGGGATGCAGTGCAGTGAGTCCAGAGAGTGCACTGGCACCACTGGGGATGCAGTGCAGTCAGTCCAGTGAGTGTACTGGCACCACTGGGGATGCACTGCAGTGAGTCCAGAGAGTGCACTGGCACCACTGTGAATGCCCTTCAGTGAGTCCAGAGAGTGCACTGGCACCACTGGGGATGCAGTGCAGTGAGTGCAGAGAGTGCACTGGCACCACTGGGGATGCAGTGCAGTGAGTCCAGAGAGTGCACTGGCACCACTGGGGATGCAGTGCAGTGAGTCCAGAGAGTGCACTGGCACCACTGGGGATGCATTGCATTGAGTCCAGAGAGTGCACTGGCACCACTGGGGATGCAGCGAAGTGAGTGCAGAGAGTGCACTGGCACTACTGGGGATGCACTGCAGTGAGTCCACAGAGTGCACTGGCACCACTGGGGATGCACTGCAGTGAGTCCAGAGAGTGCACTGGCACCACTGGGGATGCCCTGCAGTGAGTCCAGGGATAGCACTGGCACCACTGGGGATGCAGTGCAGTGAGTCCAGAGAGTGCACTGGCACCACTGGGGATGCCCTGCAGTGAGTCCATATAGTGCACTAGCACCACTGGAGATGCACTGCAGTGAGTCCAGGGATAGCACTGGCACCACTGGGGATGCAGTGCAGTGAGTCCAGAGAGTGCACTGGCACCACTGGGGATGCCCTGCAGTGAGTCCATATAGTGCACTGGCACCACTGGGGATGCAGTGCAGTGAGTCCAGTGAGTGCACTGGCACCACTGGGGATGCACTGCAGTGAGTCCAGAGAGTGCACTGGCACCACTGAGAATGCACTTCAGTGAGTCCAGAGAGTGCACTGGCACCACTGGGGATGCACTGCAGTGAGTCCAGAGAGTGCACTGGCACCACTGGGGATGCCCTGCAGTGAATCCAGAGAGTGCACTGGCACCACTGGGGATGCACTGCAGTGAGTCCAGGGATAGCACTGGCACCACTGGGGATGCAGTGCAGTGAGTCCAGAGAGTGCACTGGCACCACTGCGGATGCCCTGCAGTGAGTCCATATAGTGCACTGGCACCACTGGGGATGCAGTGCAGCGAGTCCAGAGAGTGCACTGGCACCACGGGGGATGCAGTGCAGCAAGTCTAGAGAGTGCATTGGCACCACTGGGGATGCAGTGCAGTGAGTCCAGAGAGTGCACTGGCACCACTGGGGATGCAGTGCAGTGAGTCCAGAGACTGCACTGGCACCACTGGGGATGCAGTACAGTGAGTCCAGAGAGAGCACTGGCACCACTAGGGATGCACAGCAGTGAGTCCAGAGAGTGCATTGGCACCACTGGGGATGCAGTGCAGTGAGTCCAGAGAGTGCACTGGCACCACTGGAGATGCAGTGCAGTGAGTCCAGAGAGTGCACTGGCACCACTGGGAATGCAGTGCAGTGAGTCCAGAGAGTGCACTGGCACCACTGGGGATGCAGTGCAGTGAGTCCAGAGAGTGCACTGGCACCAATGCGGATGCACAGCAGTCAGTCCAGAGAGTGCAGTGGCACCACTGGGGATGCAGTACAGTGAGTCCAGAGAGTGCACTGGCACCACTCAGGGTGCAGTGCGGTGAGTCCAGAGAGTGCACTGGCACCACTGGGAATGCACTGCAGTGAGTCCAGTGAGTGCACTGGCACCACTGGGGATGCAGTGCAGTGAGTCCAGAGAGTGCACTGACACCACTGGTGATGCAGTATAGTGAGTCCAGTGAGTGCACTGGCACCACTGGGGATGCAGTGCAGTGAGTCCAAAGAGTGAACTGGCACCACTGGGGATGCAGTGCAGTGAGTCCAGAGAGTGCACTGGCACCACTGATGATGCAGTACAGTGAGTCCAGTGAGTGCACTGGCACCACTGGGGATGTAGTGCAGTGACTCGAGAGAGTGCACTGGCACCACTGGGGATGCAGTGCAGTGAGTCCAGAGAGTGCACTGGCACCACTTGGGATGCAGTGCAGTGAGTCCAGAGAGTGCACTGGCACCACTGGGGCTGCAGTGCAGTGAGTCCAGAGAGTGCACTGGCACCACTGGGGATGCAGTGCAATGAGTCCAGAGAGTGCTCTGGCACCACTGGGGATGCAGTGCAGTGAGTCCAGAGAGTGCACTGGCACCACTGGGGATGCAGTGCAGTGAGTCCAGAGAGTGCACTGGCAACACTGGGGATGCACTGCAGTGAGTCCAGAGAGTGCACTGGCACCACTGGGGATGCAGTGCAGTGAGTCCAGAGAGTGCACTGGCACCACTAGGGCTGCAGTGCAGTGAGTCCAGAGAGTGCACTGGCACCACTGGGGATGCAGTGCAATGAGTCCAGAGAGTGCTCTGGCACCACTGGGGATGCAGTGCAGTGAGTCCAGAGAGTGCACTGGCACCACTGGGGATGCAGCAAAGTGAGTGCAGAGAGTGCACTGGCACTACTGGGGATGCACTGCAGTGAGTCCACAGAGTGCACTGGCACCACTGGGGATGCACTGCAGTGAGTCCAGAGAGTGCACTGGCACCACTGGGGATGCCCTGCAGTGAGTCCAGGGATAGCACTGGCACCACTGGGGATGCAGTGCAGTGAGCCCAGAGAGTGCACTGGCACCACTGGGGATGCGGTGCAGTGAGTCCAGAGAGTGCACTGGCACCACTGGGGATGCAGTGCAGTTACTGCAGAGAGTGCACTGGCAACACTGGGGATGCAGTACAGTGAGTCCAGAGAGTGCACTGGCACCACATGTGATGCACTGCAGTGAGTCCAGAGAGTGCTCTGGCACCACTGGGGATGCAGTGCAGTGAGTCCAGAGAGTGCACTGGCACCACTGGGGATGCGGTGCAGTGAGTCCAGAGAATGCACTGGCACCAATGGGGATGCAGTGCAGTGAGTGCAGAGAGTGCACTGGCACCACTGGGGATGCAGTGCAGTCAGTCCAGTGAGTGTACTGGCACCACTAGGGATGCACTGCAGTGAGTCCAGAGAGTGCACTGACACCACTGTGAATGCCCTTCAGTGAGTCCAGAGAGTGCACAGGCAGCACTGGGGATGCAGTGCCGGGAGTCCAGAGAGTGCACTGGCAATACTGGGGATGCAGTGCAGTGAGTCCAGAGAGTGCACTGGCACCACTGGGGATGCAGTGCAGTGAGTCCAGAGAGTGCACTGGCACCACTGATAATGCACTTCAGTGAGTCCAGAGAGTGCACTGGCACCACTGCGGATGCAGTGCAGTGAGTCCAGAGAGTGCACTGGCACCACTGAGAATGCACTTCAGTGAGTCCAAAGAGTGCACTGGCACCACTGGGGATGCAGTGCAGTGAGTCCAGAGAGTGCACTGGCACCACTGGAAATGCACTGCAGTGAGCCCAGAGAGTGCACTGGCACCACTGGAGATGCAGTACAGTGAGTCCCGTGAATGCACTGGCAGCACTGGGGATGCAGTGCAGTGAGTCCAGAGACTGCACTGGCACCACTGGGGATGCAGTGCAGTGAGTTCTGAGAGTGCATTGGCACCACTGGGGATGCACTGCAGTGAGTCCAGAGAGTGCACTGGCACCACTGGGGATGCAGTGCAGTGAGTCCAGAGAGTGCACTGGCACCACTGGGGATGCACTGCAGTGAGTCCAGAGAGTGCACTGGCACCACTGGGGATGCAGTGCAGTGAGTCCAGAGAGTGCACTGGCACCACTGGGGATGCAGTGCAGTGAGTCCAGAGAGTGCACTGGCACCACTGTGGATGCAGTGTAGTGAGTCCAGAGAGTGCACTGGCCCCACTGGGAATGCCCTTCAGTGAGTGCAGAGAGTGCACTGGCACCACTGGGGATGCACTGCAGTGAGTTAACAGAGTGCACTAGCACCACTGGGGATGCAGTACAGTGAGTCCAGAGAGTGCACTGGCACCACTGGGGATGCAGTGCAGTGAGTCCAGAGAGTGCATGGCCTCCACTGGGGATGCAGTACAGTGAGTCCAGAGAGTGCACTGGCAGCACTGGGGATGCAGTGCAGTGAGTCCAGAGAGTGCACTGGCACCACTGGGGATGCAGTGCAGTGAGTCCAGAGAGTGCACTGGCACCACTGGGGATGCACTGCAGTGAGTCCAGAGAGTGCACTGGCACCAGAGGGAATGCACTGCAGTGAGTCCAGTGAGTGCACTGGCACCACTGGGTATGCAGTGCAGTGAGTGCAGAGAGTGCACTGGCACCACTGGGGATGCAGTGCAGTGAGTCCAGAGAGTGCAGTGGCACCACTGGGGATGCAGTGCAGTGAGTCCAGAGAGTGCACAGGCAGCACTGGGGATGCAGTGCAGTGAGTCCAGAGAGTGCACTGGCACCACTGGGGATGCAGTGCAGTGAGTCCAGAGAGTGCACTGGCACCACTGGGGATGCAGTGCAGTGAGTCCAGTGAGTGTACTGGCACCACTGGGGATGCAGTACTGTGAGTCCAGAGAGTGCACTGGCACCACTGAGAATGCACTTCAGTGAGTCCAGAGAGTGCACTGGCACCACTGGGGATGCAGTGCCGGGAGTCCAGAGAGTGCACTGGCACCACTGAGAATGCACTTCAGTGAGTCCAAAGAGTGCACTGGCACCACTGGGGATGCACTGCAGTGAGTCCAGAGAGTGCACTAGCACCACTGGGAATGCAGTGCTGTGAATCCAGTGAGTGCACTGGCACCAATGGGGATGCAGTGCAGTGAGTCCAGAGAGTGCACTGGCACCACTGGGGATGCACTGCAGTGAGCCCAGAGAGTGCACTGGCACCACTGGAGATGCAGTACAGTGAGTCCAGTGAATGCACAGGCAGCACTGGGGATGCAGTGCAGTGAGTCCAGAGAGTGCACTGACACCACTGGTGATGCAGTATAGTGAGTCCAGTGAGTGCACTGGCACCACTGGGGATGCAGTGCAGTGAGTCCAAAGAGTGAACTGGCACAACTGGGGATGCAGTGCAGTGAGTCCAGAGAGTGCACTGGCACCACTGATGATGCAGTACAGTGAGTCCAGTGAGTGCACAGGCACCACTGGGAATGTAGTGCAGTGACTCGAGAGAGTGCACTGGCACCACTGGGGATGCAGTGCAGTGAGTCCAGAGAGTGCACTGGCACCACTGGGGATGCAGTGCAGTGAGTCCAGAGAGTGCACTGGCAGCACTGGGGATGCATTGCAGTGAGTCCAGAGAGTGCACTGGCACCAGAGGGAATGCACTGCAGTGAGTGCAGAGAGTGCACTGGCACCACTGGGGATGCACTGCAGTGAGTCCAGAGAGTGCACTGGCACCACTGGGTCTGCAGTGCAGTGAGTCCAGAGAGTGCACTGGCAGCACTGGGGATGCACTGCACTGAGTCCAGAGAGTGCACTGGCACCACTGGGAATGCAGTGCAGTGAGTCCAGAGAGTGCACTGGCACCACTGGGAATGCAGTGCAGTGAGTCCAGTGAGTGCACTGGCACCACTGGGGATGCACTGCAGTGAGTCCAGAGAGTGCACTGGCACCACTGAGAATGCACTTCAGTGAGTCCAGAGAGTGCACTGGCACCACTGGGGATGCAGTGCAGTGAGTCCAGAGAGTGCACTGGCACCACTGAGAATGCACTTCAGTGAGTCCAAAGAGTGCACTGGCACCACTGGGGATGCACTGCAGTGAGTCCAGAGAGTGCACTAGCACCACTGGGAATGCAGTTCAGTGAATCCAGTGAGTGCACTGGCACCACTGGGGATGCAGTGCAGTGAGTCCAGAGAGTGCACTGGCACCACTGGGAATGCACTGCAGTGAGCCCAGAGAGTGCACTGGCACCACTGGAGATGCAGTACAGTGAGTCCAGTGAATGCACTGGCACCACTGGGGATGCAGTGCAGTGAGTCCAGAGAGTGCACTGGCACCACTGGGGATGCAGTGCAGTGAGTCCAGAGAGTGCACTGGCACCACTGGGGATGCAGTGCAGTGAGTCCAGAGAGTGCACTGGCAGCACTGGGGATGGAGTGTAGTGAGTCCAGAGAGTGCACTGGCACCACTGGGGATGCAGTGCAGTGAGTCCAGAGAGCGCACTGGCACCACTGGCGATGCACTGCAGTGAGTCCAGAGAGTGCACTGGCACCACTGAGAATGCACTTCAGTGAGTCCAGAGAGTGCACTGGCACCACTGGGGATGCACTGCAGTGAGTCCAGAGAGTGCACTAGCACCACTGGGGATGCAGTGCAGTGAATCCAGTGAGTGCACTGGCACCACTGGGGATGCACTGCAGTGAGTCCAGAGAGTGCACTGGCACCACTGGGGATGCACTGCAGTGAGCCCAGAGAGTGCACTGGCACCACTGGGGATGCGGTGCCGGGAGTCCAGAGAGTTCTTTGGCACCACTGGGGATGCAGTGCAGTTACTGCAGAGAGTGCACTGGCAACACTGGGGATGCAGTACAGTGAGTCCAGAGAGTGCACTGGCACCACATGTGATGCACTGCAGTGAGTCCAGAGAGTGCTCTGGCACCACTGGGGATGCAGTGCAGTGAGTCCAGAGAGTGCACTGGCACCACTGGGAATGCAGTGCAGTGAGTCCAGAGAGTGCACTGGCACCACTGGGGATGCGGTGCAGTGAGTCCAGAGAATGCACTGGCACCAATGGGGATGCAGTGCAGTGAGTCCAGAGAGTGCACTGGCACCACTGGGGATGCAGTGCAGTCAGTCCAGTGAGTGTACTGGCACCACTAGGGATGCACTGCAGTGAGTCCAGAGAGTGCACTGACACCACTGTGAATGCCCTTCAGTGAGTCCAGAGAGTGCACTGGCACCACTGGGGATGCAGTGCAGTGAGTGCAGAGAGTGCACTGGCACCTCTGGGGATGCAGTGCAGTGAGTCCAGAGAGTGCACTGGCACCACTGGGGATGCAGTGCAGTGAGTCCAGAGAGTGCACAGGCAGCACTGGGGATGCAGTGCCGGGAGTCCAGAGAGTGCACTGGTAATACTGGGGATGCAGTGCAGTGAGTCCAGAGAGTGCACTGGCACCACTGGGAATGCAGTGCAGTGAGTCCAGAGAGTGCACTGGCACCACTGAGAATGCACTTCAGTGAGTCCAGAGAGTGCACTGGCACCACTGGGGATGCAGTGCAGTGAGTCCAGAGAGTGCACTGGCACCACTGAGAATGCACTTCAGTGAGTCCAAAGAGTGCACTGGCACCACTGGGGATGCACTGCAGTGAGTCCAGAGAGTGCACTAGCACCACTGGGGATGCAGTGCAGTGAGTCCAGAGAGTGCACTGGCACCACTGGAAATGCACTGCAGTGAGCCCAGAGAGTGCACTGGCACCACTGGAGATGCAGTACAGTGAGTCCAGTGAATGCACTGGCAGCACTGGGGATGCAGTGCAGTGAGTCCAGAGAGTGTACTGGCACCACTGGTGATGCAGTATAGTGAGTCCAGTGAGTGCACTGGCACCACTGGGGATGCACTGCAGTGAGTCCAGAGAGTGCACTGGCACCACTGGGGATGCAGTGCAGTGAGTCCAGAGAGTGCATTGGCACCACTGGGGATGCACTGCAGTGAGTCCAGAGAGTGCACTGGCACCACTAGGGATGCCCTGCAGTGAGTCCAGAGAGTGCACTGGCACCACTGGGGATGCAGTGCAGTGAGTCCAGAGAGTGCACTGGCACCACTGGGAATGCAGTGCAGTGAGTCCAGAGAGTGCACTGGCACCACTGAGAATGCACTTCAGTGAGTCCAGAGAGTGCACTGGCACCACTGGGGATGCAGTGCAGTGAGTCCAGAGAGTGCACTGGCACCACTGAGAATGCACTTCAGTGAGTCCAAAGAGTGCACTGGCACCACTGGGGATGCAGTGCAGTGAGTCCAGAGAGTGCACTGGCACCACTGGGGATGCAGTGTAGTGAGTCCAGAGAGTGCACTGGCCCCACTGGGAATGCCCTTCAGTGAGTCCAGAGAGTGCACTGGCACCACTGGGGATGCACTGCAGTGAGTTAACAGAGTGCACTAGCACCACTGGGGATGCAGTGCAGTGAGTCCAGAGAGTGCATGGGCTCCACTGGGGATGCAGTACAGTGAGTCCAGAGAGTGCACTGGCACCACTGGGGATGCAGTGCAGTGAGTCCAGAGAGTGCACTGGCACCACTGGGGATGCAGTGCAGTGAGTCCAGAGAGTGCTCTGGCAACACTGGGGATGCAGTGCAGTGAGTCCAGAGAGAGCACTGGCACCACTGGGGATGCAGTGCAGTGAGTCCAGAGACTGCACTGGCAACACTGGGGATGCACTGCAGTGAGTCCAGAGAGTGCACTGGCACCACTAGGAATGCAGTGCAGTGAGTCCAGAGTGTGCACTGGCACCACTGGGAATGCAGTGCAGTGAGTCCAGAGATTGCACTGGCACCACGGGGGATGCACTTCAGTGAGTCCAGAGAGTGCACTGGCACCACTGGTGATGCACTGCAGTGAGTCCAGAGAGTGCACTGGCACCACTGGGGATGCACTGCAGTGAGTCCAGAGAGTGCACTGGCACCACTGGGGATGCAGTGCAGTGAGTCCAGAGAGTGCACTGGCACCAGAGGGAATGCACTGCAGTGAGTCCAGTGAGTGCACTGGCACCACTGGGGATGCAGTGCAGTGAGTGCAGAGAGTGCACTGGCACCACTGGGGATGCAGTGCAGTGAGTCCAGAGAGTGCAGTGGCACCACCGGTGATGCAGTGCAGTGAGTCCAGAGAGTGCACAGGCAGCACTGGGGATGCAGTGCAGTGAGTCCAGAGAGTGCACTGGCACCACTGGGGATGCATTGCATTGAGTCCAGAGAGTGCACTGGCACCACTGTGGATGCAGTGAAGTGAGTGCAGAGAGTGCACTGGCACTACTGGGGATGCACTGCAGTGAGTCCACAGAGTGCACTGGCACCACTGGGGATGCACTGCAGTGAGTCCAGGGAGTGCACTGGCACCACTGGGGATGCCCTGCAGTGAATCCAGAGAGTGCACTGGCACCACTGGGGATGCACTGCAGTGAGTCCAGGGATAGCACTGGCACCACTGGGGATGCAGTGCAGTGAGTCCAGAGAGTGCACTGGCACCACTGGGGATGCCCTGCAGTGAGTCCATATAGTGCACTGGCACCACTGGGGATGCAGTGCAGTGAGTCCAGTGAGTGCACTGACACCACTGGGGATGCACTGCAGTGAGTCCAGAGAGTGCACTGGCACCACTGAGAATGCACTTCAGTGAGTCCAGAGAGTGCACTGGCAGCACTGGGGATGCAGTGCAGTGAATCCAGTGAGTGCACTGGCACCACTGGTGATGCAGTGCAGTGAGTCCAGAGAGTGCACTGGCACCACTGGGGATGCAGTGCAGCGAGTCCAGAGAGTGCACTGGCACCACTGGGGATGCAGTGCAGCAAGTCTAGAGAGTGCATTGGCACCACTGGGGATGCAGTGCAGTGAGTCCAGAGAGTGCACGGGCTCCACTGGGGATGCAGTGCAGTGAGTCCAGAGAGTGCACTGGCACCACTGGAAATGCACTGCAGTGAGCCCAGAGAGTGCACTGGCACCACTGGAGATGCAGTACAGTGAGTCCAGTGAATGCACTGGCAGCACTGGGGATGCAGTGCAGTGAGTCCAGAGAGTGTACTGGCACCACTGGTGATGCAGTATAGTGAGTCCAGTGAGTGCACTGGCACCACTGGGGATGCACTGCAGTGAGTCCAGAGAGTGCACTGGCACCACTAGGAATGCAGTGCAGTGAGTCCAGAGTGTGCACTGGCACCACTGGGAATGCAGTGCAGTGAGTCCAGAGAGTGCACTGGCACCACTGATAATGCATTTCAGTGAGTCCAGAGAGTGCACTGGCACCACTGCGGATGCAGTGCAGTGAGTCCAGAGAGTGCACTGGCACCACTGAGAATGCACTTCAGTGAGTCCAAAGAGTGCACTGGCACCACTGGGGATGCACTGCAGTGAGTCCAGAGAGTGCACTAGCACCACTGGGGATGCAGTGCAGTGAGTCCAGAGAGTGCACTGGCACCACTGGAAATGCACTGCAGTGAGCCCAGAGAGTGCACTGGCACCACTGGAGATGCAGTACAGTGAGTCCCGTGAATGCACTGGCAGCACTGGGGATGCAGTGCAGTGAGTCCAGAGACTGCACTGGCACCACTGGGGATGCAGTGCAGTGAGTCCAGAGAGTGCATTGGCACCACTGGGGATGCCCTGCAGTGAGTCCAGAGAGTGCACTGGCACCACTGGGGATGCCCTGCAGTGAGTCCAGAGAGTGCACTGGCACCACTGGGGATGCAGTGTAGTGAGTCCAGAGAGTGCACTGGCCCCACTGGGAATGCCCTTCAGTGAGTGCAGAGAGTGCACTGGCACCACTGGGGATGCACTGCAGTGAGTTAACAGAGTGCACTAGCACCACTGGGGATGCAGTACAGTGAGTCCAGAGAGTGCACTGGCACCACTGGGGATGCAGTGCAGTGAGTCCAGAGAGTGCATGGCCTCCACTGGGGATGCAGTACAGTGAGTCCAGAGAGTGCACTGGCAGCACTGGGGATGCAGTGCAGTGAGTCCAGAGAGTGCACTGGCACCACTGGGGATGCAGTGCAGTGAGTCCAGAGAGTGCACTGGCACCACTGGGGATGCACTGCAGTGAGTCCAGAGAGTGCACTGGCACCAGAGGGAATGCACTGCAGTGAGTCCAGTGAGTGCACTGGCACCACTGGGGATGCAGTGCAGTGAGTGCAGAGAGTGCACTGGCACCACTGGGGATGCAGTGCAGTGAGTCCAGAGAGTGCAGTGGCACCACTGGGGATGCAGTGCAGTGAGTCCAGAGAGTGCACAGGCAGCACTGGGGATGCAGTGCAGTGAGTCCAGAGAGTGCACTGGCACCACTGGGGATGCAGTGCAGTGAGTCCAGAGAGTGCACTGGCACCACTGGGGATGCAGTGCAGTGAGTCCAGTGAGTGTACTGGCACCACTGGGGATGCAGTACTGTGAGTCCAGAGAGTGCACTGGCACCACTGAGAATGCACTTCAGTGAGTCCAGAGAGTGCACTGGCACCACTGGGGATGCAGTGCCGGGAGTCCAGAGAGTGCACTGGCACCACTGAGAATGCACTTCAGTGAGTCCAAAGAGTGCACTGGCACCACTGGGGATGCACTACAGTGAGTCCAGAGAGTGCACTAGCACCACTGGGAATGCAGTGCTGTGAATCCAGTGAGTGCACTGGCACCAATGGGGATGCAGTGCAGTGAGTCCAGAGAGTGCACTGGCACCACTGGGGATGCACTGCAGTGAGCCCAGAGAGTGCACTGGCACCACTGGAGATGCAGTACAGTGAGTCCAGTGAATGCACAGGCAGCACTGGGGATGCAGTGCAGTGAGTCCAGAGAGTGCACTGACACCACTGGTGATGCAGTATAGTGAGTCCAGTGAGTGCACTGGCACCACTGGGGATGCAGTGCAGTGAGTCCAAAGAGTGAACTGGCACAACTGGGGATGCAGTGCAGTGAGTCCAGAGAGTGCACTGGCACCACTGATGATGCAGTACAGTCAGTCCAGTGAGTGCACAGGCACCACTGGGAATGTAGTGCAGTGACTCGAGAGAGTGCACTGGCACCACTGGGGATGCAGTGCAGTGAGTCCAGAGAGTGCACTGGCACCACTTGGGATGCAGTGCAGTGAGTCCAGAGAGTGCACTGGCACCACTGGGGCTGCAGTGCAGTGAGTCCAGAGAGTGCACTGGCACCACTGGGGATGCAGTGCAGTGAGTCCAGAGAGTGCTCTGGCACCACTGGGGATGCAGTGCAGTGAGTCCAGAGAGTGCACTGGCAACACTGGGGATGCACTGCAGTGAGTCCAGAGAGTGCACTGGCACCACTGGGGATGCAGTGCAGTGAGTCCAGAGAGTGCACTGGCACCACTGGGGATGCAGTGCAGTGAGTCCAGAGAGTGCACTGGCACCACTGGGGATGCAGTGCAATGAGTCCAGAGAGTGCTCTGGCACCACTGGGGATGCAGTGCAGTGAGTCCAGAGAGTGCACTGGCACCACTGGGGCTGCAGTGCAGTGAGTCCAGAGAGTGCACTGGCAACACTGGGGATGCACTGCAGTGAGTCCAGAGAGTGCACTGGCACCACTAGGGATGCAGTGCAGTGAGTCCAGAGAGTGCACTGGCACCACTGGGGATGCAGTGCAGTGAGTCCAGAGAGTGCACTGGCAGCACTGGGGATGCATTGCAGTGAGTCCAGAGAGTGCACTGGCACCAGAGGGAATGCACTGCAGTGAATCCAGTGAGTGCACTGGGACCACTGGGGATGCACTGCAGTGAGTCCAGAGAGTGCACTGGCACCACTGGGAATGCAGTGCAGTGAGTCCAGTGAGTGCACTGGCACCACTGGGGATGCACTGCAGTGAGTCCAGAGAGTACACTGGCACCACTGAGAATGCAATTCAGTGCGCCCAGAGAGTGCACTGGCACCACTGGGGATGCAGTGCAGTGAGTCCAGAGAGTGCACTGGCACCACTGAGAATGCACTTCAGTGAGTCCAAAGAGTGCACTGGCACCACTGGGGATGCACTGCAGTGAGTCCAGAGAGTGCACTAGCACCACTGGGAATGCAGTTCAGTGAATCCAGTGAGTGCACTGGCACCACTGGGGATGCAGTGCAGTGAGTCCAGAGAGTGCACTGGCACCACTGGGAATGCACTGCAGTGAGCCCAGAGAGTGCACTGGCACCACTGGAGATGCAGTACAGTGAGTCCAGTGAATGCACTGGCAGCACTGGGGATGCAGTGCAGTGAGTCCAGAGAGTGCACTGGCACCACTGGTGATGCAGTATAGTGAGTCCAGTGAGTGCACTGGCACCACTGGGAATGCAGTGCAGTGAGTCCAGAGAGTGCACTGGCACCACTGAGAATGCACTTCAGTGAGTCCAGAGAGTGCACTGGCACCACTGAGAATGCACTGCAGTGAGTCCAGAGAGTGCACTAGCACCACTGGGGATGCAGTGCAGTGAATCCAGTGAGTGCACTGGCACCACTGGGGATGCACTGCAGTGAGTCCAGAGAGTGCACTGGCACCACTGGGGATGCACTGCAGTGAGCCCAGAGAGTGCACTGGCACCACTGGGGATGCGGTGCCGGGAGTCCAGAGAGTTCTTTGGCACCACTGGGGATGCAGTGCAGTTACTGCAGAGAGTGCACTGGCAACACTGGGGATGCAGTACAGTGAGTCCAGAGAGTGCACTGGCACCACATGTGATGCACTGCAGTGAGTCCAGAGAGTGCTCTGGCACCACTGGGGATGCAGTGCAGTGAGTCCAGAGAGTGCACTGGCACCACTGGGAATGCAGTGCAGTGAGTCCAGAGAGTGCACTGGCACCACTGGGGATGCGGTGCAGTGAGTCCAGAGAATGCACTGGCACCAATGGGGATGCAGTGCAGTGAGTCCAGAGAGTGCACTGGCACCACTGGGGATGCAGTGCAGTCAGTCAAGTGAGTGTACTGGCACCACTAGGGATGCACTGCAGTGAGTCCAGAGAGTGCACTGACACCACTGTGAATGCCCTTCAGTGAGTCCAGAGAGTGCACTGGCACCACTGGGGATGCAGTGCAGTGAGTGCAGAGAGTGCACTGGCACCACTGGGGATGCAGTGCAGTGAGTCCAGAGAGTGCACTGGCACCACTGGGGATGCAGTGCAGTGAGTCCAGAGAGTGCACAGGCAGCACTGGGGATGCAGTGCCGGGAGTCCAGAGAGTGCACTGGTAATACTGGGGATGCAGTGCAGTGAGTCCAGAGAGTGCACTGGCACCACTGGGAATGCAGTGCAGTGAGTCCAGAGAGTGCACTGGCACCACTGAGAATGCACTTCAGTGAGTCCAGAGAGTGCACTGGCACCACTGGGGATGCAGTGCAGTGAGTCCAGAGAGTGCACTGGCACCACTGGGGATGCACTGCAGTGAGTCCAGAGAGTGCACTAGCACCACTGGGGATGCAGTGCAGTGAGTCCAGAGAGTGCACTGGCACCACTGGAAATGCACTGCAGTGAGCCCAGAGAGTGCACTGGCACCACTGGAGATGCAGTACAGTGAGTCCAGTGAATGCACTGGCAGCACTGGGGATGCAGTGCAGTGAGTCCAGAGAGTGTACTGGCACCACTGGTGATGCAGTGCAGTGAATCCAGTGAGTGCACTGGCACCACTGGGGATGCAGTGCAGTGAGTCCAGAGAGTGCACTGGCACCACTTGGGATGCAGTGCAGCGAGTCCAGAGAGTGCACTGGCACCACTGGGGATGCAGTGCAGCAAGTCTAGAGAGTGCATTGGCACCACTGGGGATGCAGTGCAGTGAGTCCAGAGAGTGCACTGGCACCACTGGGGATGCAGTGCAGTGAGTCCAGAGAGTGCACTGGCACCACTGGGGATGCAGTACAGTGAGTCCAGAGAGTGCACTGGCACCACTGGGGATGCACAGCAGTGAGTCCAGAGAGTGCATTGGCACCACTGGGGATGCAGTGCAGTGAGTCCAGAGAGTGCACTGGCACCACTGGAGATGCAGTGCAGTGAGTCCAGAGAGTGCACTGGCACCACTGGGGATGCAGTGCAGTGAGTCCAGAGAGTGCACTGGCACCACTGGGGATGCAGTGCAGTGAGTCCACAGAGTGCACTGGCAACACTGGGGATGCAGTGCAGGGAGTCCAGAGAGTTCACTGGCACCACTGGAGATGCACTTCATTGAGTGCAGAGACTGCACTGGCACCACTAGGGATGCAGTGCAATGAGTCCAGTGAGTGTACTGGCACCACTGGGGATGCACTGCAGTGAGTCCAGAGAGCGCATTGGCACCACTGGGGATGCACTGCAGTGAGTCCACAGAGTGCACTGGCACCAATGGGGATGCACAGCAGTGAGTCCTGAGAGTGCAGTGGCACCACTGGGGATGCAGTACAGTGAGTCCAGAGAGTGCACTGGCACCACTCAGGGTGCAGTGCGGTGAGTCCAGAGAGTGCACTGGCACCAGAGGGAATGCACTGCAGTGAGTCCAGTGAGTGCACTGGCACCACTGGGGATGCAGTGCAGTGAGTGCAGAGAGTGCACTGGCACCACTGGGGATGCACTGCAGTGAGTCCAGAGAGTGCAGTGGCACCACTGGGGATGCAGTGCAGTGAGTCCAGAGAGTGCACTGGCACCACTAGGGCTGCAGTGCAGTGAGTCCAGAGAGTGCACTGGCACCACTGGGGATGCAGTGCAGTGAGTCCAGAGAGTGCTCTGGCACCACTGGGGATGCAGTGCAGTGAGTCCAGAGAGTGCACTGGCACCACTGGGGATGCAGTGCAGTGAGTCCAGAGAGTGCACTGGCACCACTGGTGATGCAGTGCAATGAGTCCAGAGAGTGCTCTGGCACCACTGGGGATGCAGTGCAGTGAGTCCAGAGAGTGCACTGGCACCACTGGTGATGCACTGCAGTTACTCCAGAGAGTGCACTGGCACCACTGGGGATGCACTGCAGTGAGTCCAGAGAGTGCACTGGCACCAGAGGGAATGCACTGCAGTGAATCCAGTGAGTGCACTGGCACCATTGGGGATGCACTGCAGTGAGTCCAGAGAGTGCACTGGCACCACTGGGACTGCAGTGCAGTGAGTCCAGAGAGTGCACTGGCAGCACTGGGGATGCAGTGCACTGAGTCCAGAGAGTGCACTGGCACCACTGGGAATGCAGTGCAGTGAGTCCAGAGAGTGCACTGGCACCACTGGGGATGCAGTGCAGTGAGTCCAGTAAGTGTACTGGCACCACTGGGGATGCAGTGCAGTGAGTCCAGAGAGTGCACTGGCACCACTGAGAATGCACTTCAGTGAGTCCACAGAGTGCACTGGCACCACTGGTGATGCAGTACAGTGAGTCCAGAGAGTGCACTGGCGCCACTGAGAATGCACTTCAGTGAGTCCAAAGAGTGCACTGGCACCACTGGAGATGCAGTACAGTGAGTCCAATGAATGCACTGGCAGCACTGGGGATGCAGTGCAGTGAGTCCAGAGAGTGCACTGACACCACTGGTGATGCAGTATAGTGAGTCCAGTGAGTGCACTGGCACAACTGGGGATGCACTGCAGTGAGTCCAGAGAGTGCACTGGCACCACTGGGGATGCAGTGCAGTGAGTCCAGAGAGTGCATTGGCACCACTGGGGATGCACTGCAGTGAGTCCAGAGAGTGCACTGGCACCACTGCGGATTCCCTGCAGTGAGTCCAGAGAGTGCACTGGCACCACTGGGGATGCAGTGCAGTGAGTCCAGAGAGTGCACTGGCACCACTGGGGATGCACTGCAGTGAGTCCAGAGAGTGCACTGGCACCACTGCGGATGCAGTGCAGTGAGTCCAGAGAGTGCACTGGCACCACTGGGGATGCAGTGCAGTGAGTCCAGAGAGTGCACTGGCAGCACTGGTGATGCACTGCAGTGAGCCCAGAGAGTGCACTGGCACCACTGGGGATGCACTGCAGTGAGTCCAGAGAGCGCACTGGCACCACTGGCGATGCACTGCAGTGAGTCCAGAGAGTGCACTGGCACCACTGAGAATGCACTGCAGTGAGTCCAGAGAGTGCACTAGCACCACTGGGGATGCAGTGCAGTGAATCCAGTGAGTGCACTGGCACCACTGGGGATGCAGTGCAGTGAGTCAAGAGAGTGCACTGGAACCACTGGGGATGCGGTGCCGGGTGTCCAGAGAGTTCTTTGGCACCACTGGGGATGCACTGCAGTTACTCCAGAGAGTGCACTGGCAACACTGGGGATGCAGTACAGTGAGTCCAGAGAGTGCACTGGCACCACATGTGATGCAGTGCAGTGAGTCCAGAGAGTGCTCTGGCACCACTGGGGATGCAGTGCAGTGAGTCCAGAGAGTGCACTGGCACCACTGGGAATGCAGTGCAGTGAGTCCAGAGAGTGCACTGGCACCACTGGGGATGCGGTGCAGTGAGTCCAGAGAATGCACTGGCACCAATGGGGATGCAGTGCAGTGAGTCCAGAGAGTGCACTGGCACCACTGGGGATGCAGTGCAGTCAGTCCAGTGAGTGTACTGGCACCACTGGGGATGCACTGCAGTGAGTCCAGAGAGTGCACTGGCACCACTGTGAATGCCCTTCAGTGAGTCCAGAGAGTGCACTGGCACCACTGGGGATGCAGTGCAGTGAGTGCAGAGAGTGCACTGGCACCACTGGGGATGCAGTGCAGTGAGTCCAGAGAGTGCACTGGCACCACTGGGGATGCAGTGCAGTGAGTCCAGAGAGTGCACTGGCACCACTGGGGATGCATTGCATTGAGTCCAGAGAGTGCACTGGCACCACTGGGGATGCAGCGAAGTGAGTGCAGAGAGTGCACTGGCACTACTGGGGATGCACTGCAGTGAGTCCACAGAGTGCACTGGCACCACTGGGGATGCACTGCAGTGAGTCCAGAGAGTGCACTGGCACCACTGGGGATGCCCTGCAGTGAGTCCAGGGATAGCACTGGCACCACTGGGGATGCAGTGCAGTGAGTCCAGAGAGTGCACTGGCACCACTGGGGATGCCCTGCAGTGAGTCCATATAGTGCACTAGCACCACTGGAGATGCACTGCAGTGAGTCCAGGGATAGCACTGGCACCACTGGGGATGCAGTGCAGTGAGTCCAGAGAGTGCACTGGCACCACTGGGGATGCCCTGCAGTGAGTCCATATAGTGCACTGGCACCACTGGGGATGCAGTGCAGTGAGTCCAGTGAGTGCACTGGCACCACTGGGGATGCACTGCAGTGAGTCCAGAGAGTGCACTGGCACCACTGAGAATGCACTTCAGTGAGTCCAGAGAGTGCACTGGCACCACTGGGGATGCACTGCAGTGAGTCCAGAGAGTGCACTGGCACCACTGGGGATGCCCTGCAGTGAATCCAGAGAGTGCACTGGCACCACTGGGGATGCACTGCAGTGAGTCCAGGGATAGCACTGGCACCACTGGGGATGCAGTGCAGTGAGTCCAGAGAGTGCACTGGCACCACTGCGGATGCCCTGCAGTGAGTCCATATAGTGCACTGGCACCACTGGGGATGCAGTGCAGCGAGTCCAGAGAGTGCACTGGCACCACGGGGGATGCAGTGCAGCAAGTCTAGAGAGTGCATTGGCACCACTGGGGATGCAGTGCAGTGAGTCCAGAGAGTGCACTGGCACCACTGGGGATGCAGTGCAGTGAGTCCAGAGACTGCACTGGCACCACTGGGGATGCAGTACAGTGAGTCCAGAGAGAGCACTGGCACCACTAGGGATGCACAGCAGTGAGTCCAGAGAGTGCATTGGCACCACTGGGGATGCAGTGCAGTGAGTCCAGAGAGTGCACTGGCACCACTGGAGATGCAGTGCAGTGAGTCCAGAGAGTGCACTGGCACCACTGGGAATGCAGTGCAGTGAGTCCAGAGAGTGCACTGGCACCACTGGGGATGCAGTGCAGTGAGTCCAGAGAGTGCACTGGCACCAATGCGGATGCACAGCAGTCAGTCCAGAGAGTGCAGTGGCACCACTGGGGATGCAGTACAGTGAGTCCAGAGAGTGCACTGGCACCACTCAGGGTGCAGTGCGGTGAGTCCAGAGAGTGCACTGGCACCACTGGGAATGCACTGCAGTGAGTCCAGTGAGTGCACTGGCACCACTGGGGATGCAGTGCAGTGAGTCCAGAGAGTGCACTGACACCACTGGTGATGCAGTATAGTGAGTCCAGTGAGTGCACTGGCACCACTGGGGATGCAGTGCAGTGAGTCCAAAGAGTGAACTGGCACCACTGGGGATGCAGTGCAGTGAGTCCAGAGAGTGCACTGGCACCACTGATGATGCAGTACAGTGAGTCCAGTGAGTGCACTGGCACCACTGGGGATGTAGTGCAGTGACTCGAGAGAGTGCACTGGCACCACTGGGGATGCAGTGCAGTGAGTCCAGAGAGTGCACTGGCACCACTTGGGATGCAGTGCAGTGAGTCCAGAGAGTGCACTGGCACCACTGGGGCTGCAGTGCAGTGAGTCCAGAGAGTGCACTGGCACCACTGGGGATGCAGTGCAATGAGTCCAGAGAGTGCTCTGGCACCACTGGGGATGCAGTGCAGTGAGTCCAGAGAGTGCACTGGCACCACTGGGGATGCAGTGCAGTGAGTCCAGAGAGTGCACTGGCAACACTGGGGATGCACTGCAGTGAGTCCAGAGAGTGCACTGGCACCACTGGGGATGCAGTGCAGTGAGTCCAGAGAGTGCACTGGCACCACTAGGGCTGCAGTGCAGTGAGTCCAGAGAGTGCACTGGCACCACTGGGGATGCAGTGCAATGAGTCCAGAGAGTGCTCTGGCACCACTGGGGATGCAGTGCAGTGAGTCCAGAGAGTGCACTGGCACCACTGGGGATGCAGCAAAGTGAGTGCAGAGAGTGCACTGGCACTACTGGGGATGCACTGCAGTGAGTCCACAGAGTGCACTGGCACCACTGGGGATGCACTGCAGTGAGTCCAGAGAGTGCACTGGCACCACTGGGGATGCCCTGCAGTGAGTCCAGGGATAGCACTGGCACCACTGGGGATGCAGTGCAGTGAGCCCAGAGAGTGCACTGGCACCACTGGGGATGCGGTGCAGTGAGTCCAGAGAGTGCACTGGCACCACTGGGGATGCAGTGCAGTTACTGCAGAGAGTGCACTGGCAACACTGGGGATGCAGTACAGTGAGTCCAGAGAGTGCACTGGCACCACATGTGATGCACTGCAGTGAGTCCAGAGAGTGCTCTGGCACCACTGGGGATGCAGTGCAGTGAGTCCAGAGAGTGCACTGGCACCACTGGGGATGCGGTGCAGTGAGTCCAGAGAATGCACTGGCACCAATGGGGATGCAGTGCAGTGAGTCCAGAGAGTGCACTGGCACCACTGGGGATGCAGTGCAGTCAGTCCAGTGAGTGTACTGGCACCACTAGGGATGCACTGCAGTGAGTCCAGAGAGTGCACTGACACCACTGTGAATGCCCTTCAGTGAGTCCAGAGAGTGCACAGGCAGCACTGGGGATGCAGTGCCGGGAGTCCAGAGAGTGCACTGGCAATACTGGGGATGCAGTGCAGTGAGTCCAGAGAGTGCACTGGCACCACTGGGAATGCAGTGCAGTGAGTCCAGAGAGTGCACTGGCACCACTGATAATGCACTTCAGTGAGTCCAGAGAGTGCACTGGCACCACTGCGGATGCAGTGCAGTGAGTCCAGAGAGTGCACTGGCACCACTGAGAATGCACTTCAGTGAGTCCAAAGAGTGCACTGGCACCACTGGGGATGCAGTGCAGTGAGTCCAGAGAGTGCACTGGCACCACTGGAAATGCACTGCAGTGAGCCCAGAGAGTGCACTGGCACCACTGGAGATGCAGTACAGTGAGTCCCGTGAATGCACTGGCAGCACTGGGGATGCAGTGCAGTGAGTCCAGAGACTGCACTGGCACCACTGGGGATGCAGTGCAGTGAGTCCAGAGAGTGCATTGGCACCACTGGGGATGCACTGCAGTGAGTCCAGAGAGTGCACTGGCACCACTGGGGATGCAGTGCAGTGAGTCCAGAGAGTGCACTGGCACCACTGGGGATGCACTGCAGTGAGTCCAGAGAGTGCACTGGCACCACTGGGGATGCAGTGCAGTGAGTCCAGAGAGTGCACTGGCACCACTGGGGATGCAGTGCAGTGAGTCCAGAGAGTGCACTGGCACCACTGTGGATGCAGTGTAGTGAGTCCAGAGAGTGCACTGGCCCCACTGGGAATGCCCTTCAGTGAGTGCAGAGAGTGCACTGGCACCACTGGGGATGCACTGCAGTGAGTTAACAGAGTGCACTAGCACCACTGGGGATGCAGTACAGTGAGTCCAGAGAGTGCACTGGCACCACTGGGGATGCAGTGCAGTGAGTCCAGAGAGTGCATGGCCTCCACTGGGGATGCAGTACAGTGAGTCCAGAGAGTGCACTGGCAGCACTGGGGATGCAGTGCAGTGAGTCCAGAGAGTGCACTGGCACCACTGGGGATGCAGTGCAGTGAGTCCAGAGAGTGCACTGGCACCACTGGGGATGCACTGCAGTGAGTCCAGAGAGTGCACTGGCACCAGAGGGAATGCACTGCAGTGAGTCCAGTGAGTGCACTGGCACCACTGGGTATGCAGTGCAGTGAGTGCAGAGAGTGCACTGGCACCACTGGGGATGCAGTGCAGTGAGTCCAGAGAGTGCAGTGGCACCACTGGGGATGCAGTGCAGTGAGTCCAGAGAGTGCACAGGCAGCACTGGGGATGCAGTGCAGTGAGTCCAGAGAGTGCACTGGCACCACTGGGGATGCAGTGCAGTGAGTCCAGAGAGTGCACTGGCACCACTGGGGATGCAGTGCAGTGAGTCCAGTGAGTGTACTGGCACCACTGGGGATGCAGTACTGTGAGTCCAGAGAGTGCACTGGCACCACTGAGAATGCACTTCAGTGAGTCCAGAGAGTGCACTGGCACCACTGGGGATGCAGTGCCGGGAGTCCAGAGAGTGCACTGGCACCACTGAGAATGCACTTCAGTGAGTCCAAAGAGTGCACTGGCACCACTGGGGATGCACTGCAGTGAGTCCAGAGAGTGCACTGGCACCACTGGGGATGCACTGCAGTGAGCCCAGAGAGTGCACTGGCACCACTGGAGATGCAGTACAGTGAGTCCAGTGAATGCACAGGCAGCACTGGGGATGCAGTGCAGTGAGTCCAGAGAGTGCACTGACACCACTGGTGATGCAGTATAGTGAGTCCAGTGAGTGCACTGGCACCACTGGGGATGCAGTGCAGTGAGTCCAAAGAGTGAACTGGCACAACTGGGGATGCAGTGCAGTGAGTCCAGAGAGTGCACTGGCACCACTGATGATGCAGTACAGTGAGTCCAGTGAGTGCACAGGCACCACTGGGAATGTAGTGCAGTGACTCGAGAGAGTGCACTGGCACCACTGGGGATGCAGTGCAGTGAGTCCAGAGAGTGCACTGGCACCACTGGGGATGCAGTGCAGTGAGTCCAGAGAGTGCACTGGCAGCACTGGGGATGCATTGCAGTGAGTCCAGAGAGTGCACTGGCACCAGAGGGAATGCACTGCAGTGAGTGCAGAGAGTGCACTGGCACCACTGGGGATGCACTGCAGTGAGTCCAGAGAGTGCACTGGCACCACTGGGACTGCAGTGCAGTGAGTCCAGAGAGTGCACTGGCAGCACTGGGGATGCACTGCACTGAGTCCAGAGAGTGCACTGGCACCACTGGGAATGCAGTGCAGTGAGTCCAGAGAGTGCACTGGCACCACTGGGAATGCAGTGCAGTGAGTCCAGTGAGTGCACTGGCACCACTGGGGATGCACTGCAGTGAGTCCAGAGAGTGCACTGGCACCACTGAGAATGCACTTCAGTGAGTCCAGAGAGTGCACTGGCACCACTGGGGATGCAGTGCAGTGAGTCCAGAGAGTGCACTGGCACCACTGAGAATGCACTTCAGTGAGTCCAAAGAGTGCACTGGCACCACTGGGGATGCACTGCAGTGAGTCCAGAGAGTGCACTAGCACCACTGGGAATGCAGTTCAGTGAATCCAGTGAGTGCACTGGCACCACTGGGGATGCAGTGCAGTGAGTCCAGAGAGTGCACTGGCACCACTGGGAATGCAGTGCAGTGAGTCCAGAGAGTGCACTGGCACCACTTGGGATGCAGTGCAGCGAGTCCAGAGAGTGCACTGGCACCACTGGGGATGCAGTGCAGCAAGTCTAGAGAGTGCATTGGCACCACTGGGGATGCAGTGCAGTGAGTCCAGAGAGTGCACTGGCACCACTGGGGATGCAGTGCAGTGAGTCCAGAGAGTGCACTGGCACCACTGGGGATGCAGTACAGTGAGTCCAGAGAGTGCACTGGCACCACTGGGGATGCACAGCAGTGTGTCCAGAGAGTGCATTGGCACCACTGGGGATGCAGTGCAGTGAGTCCAGAGAGTGCACTGGCACCACTGGAGATGCAGTGCAGTGAGTCCAGAGAGTGCACTGGCACCACTGGGGATGCAGTGCAGTGAGTCCAGAGAGTGCACTGGCACCACTGGGGATGCAGTGCAGTGAGTCCACAGAGTGCACTGGCAACACTGGGGATGCAGTGCAGGGAGTCCAGAGAGTTCACTGGCACCACTGGAGATGCACTTCATTGAGTGCAGAGACTGCACTGGCACCACTAGGGATGCAGTGCAATGAGTCCAGTGAGTGTACTGGCACCACTGGGGATGCACTGCAGTGAGTCCAGAGAGCGCATTGGCACCACTGGGGATGCACTGCAGTGAGTCCACAGAGTGCACTGGCACCAATGGGGATGCACAGCAGTGAGTCCTGAGAGTGCAGTGGCACCACTGGGGATGCAGTACAGTGAGTCCAGAGAGTGCACTGGCACCACTCAGGGTGCAGTGCGGTGAGTCCAGAGAGTGCACTGGCACCAGAGGGAATGCACTGCAGTGAGTCCAGTGAGTGCACTGGCACCACTGGGGATGCAGTGCAGTGAGTGCAGAGAGTGCACTGGCACCACTGGGGATGCACTGCAGTGAGTCCAGAGAGTGCAGTGGCACCACTGGGGATGCAGTGCAGTGAGTCCAGAGAGTGCACTGGCACCACTAGGGCTGCAGTGCAGTGAGTCCAGAGAGTGCACTGGCACCACTGGGGATGCAGTGCAGTGAGTCCAGAGAGTGCTCTGGCACCACTGGGGATGCAGTGCAGTGAGTCCAGAGAGTGCACTGGCACCACTGGGGATGCAGTGCAGTGAGTCCAGAGAGTGCACTGGCACCACTGGTGATGCAGTGCAATGAGTCCAGAGAGTGCTCTGGCACCACTGGGGATGCAGTGCAGTGAGTCCAGAGAGTGCACTGGCACCACTGGTGATGCACTGCAGTTACTCCAGAGAGTGCACTGGCACCACTGGGGATGCACTGCAGTGAGTCCAGAGAGTGCACTGGCACCAGAGGGAATGCACTGCAGTGAATCCAGTGAGTGCACTGGCACCATTGGGGATGCACTGCAGTGAGTCCAGAGAGTGCACTGGCACCACTGGGACTGCAGTGCAGTGAGTCCAGAGAGTGCACTGGCAGCACTGGGGATGCAGTGCACTGAGTCCAGAGAGTGCACTGGCACCACTGGGAATGCAGTGCAGTGAGTCCAGAGAGTGCACTGGCACCACTGGGGATGCAGTGCAGTGAGTCCAGTAAGTGTACTGGCACCACTGGGGATGCACTGCAGTGAGTCCAGAGAGTGCACTGGCACCACTGAGAATGCACTTCAGTGAGTCCACAGAGTGCACTGGCACCACTGGTGATGCAGTACAGTGAGTCCAGAGAGTGCACTGGCGCCACTGAGAATGCACTTCAGTGAGTCCAAAGAGTGCACTGGCACCACTGGAGATGCAGTACAGTGAGTCCAATGAATGCACTGGCAGCACTGGGGATGCAGTGCAGTGAGTCCAGAGAGTGCACTGACACCACTGGTGATGCAGTATAGTGAGTCCAGTGAGTGCACTGGCACAACTGGGGATGCACTGCAGTGAGTCCAGAGAGTGCACTGGCACCACTGGGGATGCAGTGCAGTGAGTCCAGAGAGTGCATTGGCACCACTGGGGATGCACTGCAGTGAGTCCAGAGAGTGCACTGGCACCACTGCGGATTCCCTGCAGTGAGTCCAGAGAGTGCACTGGCACCACTGGGGATGCAGTGCAGTGAGTCCAGAGAGTGCACTGGCACCACTGGGGATGCACTGCAGTGAGTCCAGAGAGTGCACTGGCACCACTGCGGATGCAGTGCAGTGAGTCCAGAGAGTGCACTGGCACCACTGGGGATGCAGTGCAGTGAGTCCAGAGAGTGCACTGGCAGCACTGGGGATGCACTGCAGTGAGCCCAGAGAGTGCACTGGCACCACTGGGGATGCACTGCAGTGAGTCCAGAGAGCGCACTGGCACCACTGGCGATGCACTGCAGTGAGTCCAGAGAGTGCACTGGCACCACTGAGAATGCACTGCAGTGAGTCCAGAGAGTGCACTAGCACCACTGGGGATGCAGTGCAGTGAATCCAGTGAGTGCACTGGCACCACTGGGGATGCAGTGCAGTGAGTCAAGAGAGTGCACTGGAACCACTGGGGATGCGGTGCCGGGTGTCCAGAGAGTTCTTTGGCACCACTGGGGATGCACTGCAGTTACTCCAGAGAGTGCACTGGCAACACTGGGGATGCAGTACAGTGAGTCCAGAGAGTGCACTGGCACCACATGTGATGCAGTGCAGTGAGTCCAGAGAGTGCTCTGGCACCACTGGGGATGCAGTGCAGTGAGTCCAGAGAGTGCACTGGCACCACTGGGAATGCAGTGCAGTGAGTCCAGAGAGTGCACTGGCACCACTGGGGATGCGGTGCAGTGAGTCCAGAGAATGCACTGGCACCAATGGGGATGCAGTGCAGTGAGTCCAGAGAGTGCACTGGCACCACTGGGGATGCAGTGCAGTCAGTCCAGTGAGTGTACTGGCACCACTGGGGATGCACTGCAGTGAGTCCAGAGAGTGCACTGGCACCACTGTGAATGCCCTTCAGTGAGTCCAGAGAGTGCACTGGCACCACTGGGGATGCAGTGCAGTGAGTGCAGAGAGTGCACTGGCACCACTGGGGATGCAGTGCAGTGAGTCCAGAGAGTGCACTGGCACCACTGGGGATGCAGTGCAGTGAGTCCAGAGAGTGCACTGGCACCACTGGGGATGCATTGCATTGAGTCCAGAGAGTGCACTGGCACCACTGGGGATGCAGCGAAGTGAGTGCAGAGAGTGCACTGGCACTACTGGGGATGCACTGCAGTGAGTCCACAGAGTGCACTGGCACCACTGGGGATGCACTGCAGTGAGTCCAGAGAGTGCACTGGCACCACTGGGGATGCCCTGCAGTGAGTCCAGGGATAGCACTGGCACCACTGGGGATGCAGTGCAGTGAGTCCAGAGAGTGCACTGGCACCACTGGGGATGCCCTGCAGTGAGTCCATATAGTGCACTAGCACCACTGGAGATGCACTGCAGTGAGTCCAGGGATAGCACTGGCACCACTGGGGATGCAGTGCAGTGAGTCCAGAGAGTGCACTGGCACCACTGGGGATGCCCTGCAGTGAGTCCATATAGTGCACTGGCACCACTGGGGATGCAGTGCAGTGAGTCCAGTGAGTGCACTGGCACCACTGGGGATGCACTGCAGTGAGTCCAGAGAGTGCACTGGCACCACTGAGAATGCACTTCAGTGAGTCCAGAGAGTGCACTGGCACCACTGGGGATGCACTGCAGTGAGTCCAGAGAGTGCACTGGCACCACTGGGGATGCCCTGCAGTGAATCCAGAGAGTGCACTGGCACCACTGGGGATGCACTGCAGTGAGTCCAGGGATAGCACTGGCACCACTGGGGATGCAGTGCAGTGAGTCCAGAGAGTGCACTGGCACCACTGCGGATGCCCTGCAGTGAGTCCATATAGTGCACTGGCACCACTGGGGATGCAGTGCAGCGAGTCCAGAGAGTGCACTGGCACCACGGGGGATGCAGTGCAGCAAGTCTAGAGAGTGCATTGGCACCACTGGGGATGCAGTGCAGTGAGTCCAGAGAGTGCACTGGCACCACTGGGGATGCAGTGCAGTGAGTCCAGAGACTGCACTGGCACCACTGGGGATGCAGTACAGTGAGTCCAGAGAGAGCACTGGCACCACTAGGGATGCACAGCAGTGAGTCCAGAGAGTGCATTGGCACCACTGGGGATGCAGTGCAGTGAGTCCAGAGAGTGCACTGGCACCACTGGAGATGCAGTGCAGTGAGTCCAGAGAGTGCACTGGCACCACTGGGAATGCAGTGCAGTGAGTCCAGAGAGTGCACTGGCACCACTGGGGATGCAGTGCAGTGAGTCCAGAGAGTGCACTGGCACCAATGCGGATGCACAGCAGTCAGTCCAGAGAGTGCAGTGGCACCACTGGGGATGCAGTACAGTGAGTCCAGAGAGTGCACTGGCACCACTCAGGGTGCAGTGCGGTGAGTCCAGAGAGTGCACTGGCACCACTGGGAATGCACTGCAGTGAGTCCAGTGAGTGCACTGGCACCACTGGGGATGCAGTGCAGTGAGTCCAGAGAGTGCACTGACACCACTGGTGATGCAGTATAGTGAGTCCAGTGAGTGCACTGGCACCACTGGGGATGCAGTGCAGTGAGTCCAAAGAGTGAACTGGCACCACTGGGGATGCAGTGCAGTGAGTCCAGAGAGTGCACTGGCACCACTGATGATGCAGTACAGTGAGTCCAGTGAGTGCACTGGCACCACTGGGGATGTAGTGCAGTGACTCGAGAGAGTGCACTGGCACCACTGGGGATGCAGTGCAGTGAGTCCAGAGAGTGCACTGGCACCACTTGGGATGCAGTGCAGTGAGTCCAGAGAGTGCACTGGCACCACTGGGGCTGCAGTGCAGTGAGTCCAGAGAGTGCACTGGCACCACTGGGGATGCAGTGCAATGAGTCCAGAGAGTGCTCTGGCACCACTGGGGATGCAGTGCAGTGAGTCCAGAGAGTGCACTGGCACCACTGGGGATGCAGTGCAGTGAGTCCAGAGAGTGCACTGGCAACACTGGGGATGCACTGCAGTGAGTCCAGAGAGTGCACTGGCACCACTGGGGATGCAGTGCAGTGAGTCCAGAGAGTGCACTGGCACCACTAGGGCTGCAGTGCAGTGAGTCCAGAGAGTGCACTGGCACCACTGGGGATGCAGTGCAATGAGTCCAGAGAGTGCTCTGGCACCACTGGGGATGCAGTGCAGTGAGTCCAGAGAGTGCACTGGCACCACTGGGGATGCAGCAAAGTGAGTGCAGAGAGTGCACTGGCACTACTGGGGATGCACTGCAGTGAGTCCACAGAGTGCACTGGCACCACTGGGGATGCACTGCAGTGAGTCCAGAGAGTGCACTGGCACCACTGGGGATGCCCTGCAGTGAGTCCAGGGATAGCACTGGCACCACTGGGGATGCAGTGCAGTGAGCCCAGAGAGTGCACTGGCACCACTGGGGATGCGGTGCAGTGAGTCCAGAGAGTGCACTGGCACCACTGGGGATGCAGTGCAGTTACTGCAGAGAGTGCACTGGCAACACTGGGGATGCAGTACAGTGAGTCCAGAGAGTGCACTGGCACCACATGTGATGCACTGCAGTGAGTCCAGAGAGTGCTCTGGCACCACTGGGGATGCAGTGCAGTGAGTCCAGAGAGTGCACTGGCACCACTGGGGATGCGGTGCAGTGAGTCCAGAGAATGCACTGGCACCAATGGGGATGCAGTGCAGTGAGTCCAGAGAGTGCACTGGCACCACTGGGGATGCAGTGCAGTCAGTCCAGTGAGTGTACTGGCACCACTAGGGATGCACTGCAGTGAGTCCAGAGAGTGCACTGACACCACTGTGAATGCCCTTCAGTGAGTCCAGAGAGTGCACAGGCAGCACTGGGGATGCAGTGCCGGGAGTCCAGAGAGTGCACTGGCAATACTGGGGATGCAGTGCAGTGAGTCCAGAGAGTGCACTGGCACCACTGGGAATGCAGTGCAGTGAGTCCAGAGAGTGCACTGGCACCACTGATAATGCACTTCAGTGAGTCCAGAGAGTGCACTGGCACCACTGCGGATGCAGTGCAGTGAGTCCAGAGAGTGCACTGGCACCACTGAGAATGCACTTCAGTGAGTCCAAAGAGTGCACTGGCACCACTGGGGATGCAGTGCAGTGAGTCCAGAGAGTGCACTGGCACCACTGGAAATGCACTGCAGTGAGCCCAGAGAGTGCACTGGCACCACTGGAGATGCAGTACAGTGAGTCCCGTGAATGCACTGGCAGCACTGGGGATGCAGTGCAGTGAGTCCAGAGACTGCACTGGCACCACTGGGGATGCAGTGCAGTGAGTCCAGAGAGTGCATTGGCACCACTGGGGATGCACTGCAGTGAGTCCAGAGAGTGCACTGGCACCACTGGGGATGCAGTGCAGTGAGTCCAGAGAGTGCACTGGCACCACTGGGGATGCACTGCAGTGAGTCCAGAGAGTGCACTGGCACCACTGGGGATGCAGTGCAGTGAGTCCAGAGAGTGCACTGGCACCACTGGGGATGCAGTGCAGTGAGTCCAGAGAGTGCACTGGCACCACTGTGGATGCAGTGTAGTGAGTCCAGAGAGTGCACTGGCCCCACTGGGAATGCCCTTCAGTGAGTGCAGAGAGTGCACTGGCACCACTGGGGATGCACTGCAGTGAGTTAACAGAGTGCACTAGCACCACTGGGGATGCAGTACAGTGAGTCCAGAGAGTGCACTGGCACCACTGGGGATGCAGTGCAGTGAGTCCAGAGAGTGCATGGCCTCCACTGGGGATGCAGTACAGTGAGTCCAGAGAGTGCACTGGCACCACTGGGGATGCATTGCATTGAGTCCAGAGAGTGCACTGGCACCACTGGGGATGCAGCGAAGTGAGTGCAGAGAGTGCACTGGCACTACTGGGGATGCACTGCAGTGAGTCCACAGAGTGCACTGGCACCACTGGGGATGCACTGCAGTGAGTCCAGAGAGTGCACTGGCACCACTGGGGATGCCCTGCAGTGAGTCCAGGGATAGCACTGGCACCACTGGGGATGCAGTGCAGTGAGTCCAGAGAGTGCACTGGCACCACTGGGGATGCCCTGCAGTGAGTCCATATAGTGCACTAGCACCACTGGAGATGCACTGCAGTGAGTCCAGGGATAGCACTGGCACCACTGGGGATGCAGTGCAGTGAGTCCAGAGAGTGCACTGGCACCACTGGGGATGCCCTGCAGTGAGTCCATATAGTGCACTGGCACCACTGGGGATGCAGTGCAGTGAGTCCAGTGAGTGCACTGGCACCACTGGGGATGCACTGCAGTGAGTCCAGAGAGTGCACTGGCACCACTGAGAATGCACTTCAGTGAGTCCAGAGAGTGCACTGGCACCACTGGGGATGCACTGCAGTGAGTCCAGAGAGTGCACTGGCACCACTGGGGATGCCCTGCAGTGAATCCAGAGAGTGCACTGGCACCACTGGGGATGCACTGCAGTGAGTCCAGGGATAGCACTGGCACCACTGGGGATGCAGTGCAGTGAGTCCAGAGAGTGCACTGGCACCACTGCGGATGCCCTGCAGTGAGTCCATATAGTGCACTGGCACCACTGGGGATGCAGTGCAGCGAGTCCAGAGAGTGCACTGGCACCACGGGGGATGCAGTGCAGCAAGTCTAGAGAGTGCATTGGCACCACTGGGGATGCAGTGCAGTGAGTCCAGAGAGTGCACTGGCACCACTGGGGATGCAGTGCAGTGAGTCCAGAGACTGCACTGGCACCACTGGGGATGCAGTACAGTGAGTCCAGAGAGAGCACTGGCACCACTAGGGATGCACAGCAGTGAGTCCAGAGAGTGCATTGGCACCACTGGGGATGCAGTGCAGTGAGTCCAGAGAGTGCACTGGCACCACTGGAGATGCAGTGCAGTGAGTCCAGAGAGTGCACTGGCACCACTGGGAATGCAGTGCAGTGAGTCCAGAGAGTGCACTGGCACCACTGGGGATGCAGTGCAGTGAGTCCAGAGAGTGCACTGGCACCAATGCGGATGCACAGCAGTCAGTCCAGAGAGTGCAGTGGCACCACTGGGGATGCAGTACAGTGAGTCCAGAGAGTGCACTGGCACCACTCAGGGTGCAGTGCGGTGAGTCCAGAGAGTGCACTGGCACCACTGGGAATGCACTGCAGTGAGTCCAGTGAGTGCACTGGCACCACTGGGGATGCAGTGCAGTGAGTCCAGAGAGTGCACTGACACCACTGGTGATGCAGTATAGTGAGTCCAGTGAGTGCACTGGCACCACTGGGGATGCAGTGCAGTGAGTCCAAAGAGTGAACTGGCACCACTGGGGATGCAGTGCAGTGAGTCCAGAGAGTGCACTGGCACCACTGATGATGCAGTACAGTGAGTCCAGTGAGTGCACTGGCACCACTGGGGATGTAGTGCAGTGACTCGAGAGAGTGCACTGGCACCACTGGGGATGCAGTGCAGTGAGTCCAGAGAGTGCACTGGCACCACTTGGGATGCAGTGCAGTGAGTCCAGAGAGTGCACTGGCACCACTGGGGCTGCAGTGCAGTGAGTCCAGAGAGTGCACTGGCACCACTGGGGATGCAGTGCAATGAGTCCAGAGAGTGCTCTGGCACCACTGGGGATGCAGTGCAGTGAGTCCAGAGAGTGCACTGGCACCACTGGGGATGCAGTGCAGTGAGTCCAGAGAGTGCACTGGCAACACTGGGGATGCACTGCAGTGAGTCCAGAGAGTGCACTGGCACCACTGGGGATGCAGTGCAGTGAGTCCAGAGAGTGCACTGGCACCACTAGGGCTGCAGTGCAGTGAGTCCAGAGAGTGCACTGGCACCACTGGGGATGCAGTGCAATGAGTCCAGAGAGTGCTCTGGCACCACTGGGGATGCAGTGCAGTGAGTCCAGAGAGTGCACTGGCACCACTGGGGATGCAGCAAAGTGAGTGCAGAGAGTGCACTGGCACTACTGGGGATGCACTGCAGTGAGTCCACAGAGTGCACTGGCACCACTGGGGATGCACTGCAGTGAGTCCAGAGAGTGCACTGGCACCACTGGGGATGCCCTGCAGTGAGTCCAGGGATAGCACTGGCACCACTGGGGATGCAGTGCAGTGAGCCCAGAGAGTGCACTGGCACCACTGGGGATGCGGTGCAGTGAGTCCAGAGAGTGCACTGGCACCACTGGGGATGCAGTGCAGTTACTGCAGAGAGTGCACTGGCAACACTGGGGATGCAGTACAGTGAGTCCAGAGAGTGCACTGGCACCACATGTGATGCACTGCAGTGAGTCCAGAGAGTGCTCTGGCACCACTGGGGATGCAGTGCAGTGAGTCCAGAGAGTGCACTGGCACCACTGGGGATGCGGTGCAGTGAGTCCAGAGAATGCACTGGCACCAATGGGGATGCAGTGCAGTGAGTCCAGAGAGTGCACTGGCACCACTGGGGATGCAGTGCAGTCAGTCCAGTGAGTGTACTGGCACCACTAGGGATGCACTGCAGTGAGTCCAGAGAGTGCACTGACACCACTGTGAATGCCCTTCAGTGAGTCCAGAGAGTGCACAGGCAGCACTGGGGATGCAGTGCCGGGAGTCCAGAGAGTGCACTGGCAATACTGGGGATGCAGTGCAGTGAGTCCAGAGAGTGCACTGGCACCACTGGGAATGCAGTGCAGTGAGTCCAGAGAGTGCACTGGCACCACTGATAATGCACTTCAGTGAGTCCAGAGAGTGCACTGGCACCACTGCGGATGCAGTGCAGTGAGTCCAGAGAGTGCACTGGCACCACTGAGAATGCACTTCAGTGAGTCCAAAGAGTGCACTGGCACCACTGGGGATGCAGTGCAGTGAGTCCAGAGAGTGCACTGGCACCACTGGAAATGCACTGCAGTGAGCCCAGAGAGTGCACTGGCACCACTGGAGATGCAGTACAGTGAGTCCCGTGAATGCACTGGCAGCACTGGGGATGCAGTGCAGTGAGTCCAGAGACTGCACTGGCACCACTGGGGATGCAGTGCAGTGAGTCCAGAGAGTGCATTGGCACCACTGGGGATGCACTGCAGTGAGTCCAGAGAGTGCACTGGCACCACTGGGGATGCAGTGCAGTGAGTCCAGAGAGTGCACTGGCACCACTGGGGATGCACTGCAGTGAGTCCAGAGAGTGCACTGGCACCACTGGGGATGCAGTGCAGTGAGTCCAGAGAGTGCACTGGCACCACTGGGGATGCAGTGCAGTGAGTCCAGAGAGTGCACTGGCACCACTGTGGATGCAGTGTAGTGAGTCCAGAGAGTGCACTGGCCCCACTGGGAATGCCCTTCAGTGAGTGCAGAGAGTGCACTGGCACCACTGGGGATGCACTGCAGTGAGTTAACAGAGTGCACTAGCACCACTGGGGATGCAGTACAGTGAGTCCAGAGAGTGCACTGGCACCACTGGGGATGCAGTGCAGTGAGTCCAGAGAGTGCATGGCCTCCACTGGGGATGCAGTACAGTGAGTCCAGAGAGTGCACTGGCAGCACTGGGGATGCAGTGCAGTGAGTCCAGAGAGTGCACTGGCACCACTGGGGATGCAGTGCAGTGAGTCCAGAGAGTGCACTGGCACCACTGGGGATGCACTGCAGTGAGTCCAGAGAGTGCACTGGCACCAGAGGGAATGCACTGCAGTGAGTCCAGTGAGTGCACTGGCACCACTGGGTATGCAGTGCAGTGAGTGCAGAGAGTGCACTGGCACCACTGGGGATGCAGTGCAGTGAGTCCAGAGAGTGCAGTGGCACCACTGGGGATGCAGTGCAGTGAGTCCAGAGAGTGCACAGGCAGCACTGGGGATGCAGTGCAGTGAGTCCAGAGAGTGCACTGGCACCACTAGGGATGCAGTGCAGTGAGTCCAGAGAGTGCACTGGCACCACTGGGGATGCAGTGCAGTGAGTCCAGTGAGTGTACTGGCACCACTGGGGATGCAGTACTGTGAGTCCAGAGAGTGCACTGGCACCACTGAGAATGCACTTCAGTGAGTCCAGAGAGTGCACTGGCACCACTGGGGATGCAGTGCCGGGAGTCCAGAGAGTGCACTGGCACCACTGAGAATGCACTTCAGTGAGTCCAAAGAGTGCACTGGCACCACTGGGGATGCACTGCAGTGAGTCCAGAGAGTGCACTGGCACCACTGGGGATGCACTGCAGTGAGCCCAGAGAGTGCACTGGCACCACTGGAGATGCAGTACAGTGAGTCCAGTGAATGCACAGGCAGCACTGGGGATGCAGTGCAGTGAGTCCAGAGAGTGCACTGACACCACTGGTGATGCAGTATAGTGAGTCCAGTGAGTGCACTGGCACCACTGGGGATGCAGTGCAGTGAGTCCAAAGAGTGAACTGGCACAACTGGGGATGCAGTGCAGTGAGTCCAGAGAGTGCACTGGCACCACTGATGATGCAGTACAGTGAGTCCAGTGAGTGCACAGGCACCACTGGGAATGTAGTGCAGTGACTCGAGAGAGTGCACTGGCACCACTGGGGATGCAGTGCAGTGAGTCCAGAGAGTGCACTGGCACCACTGGGGATGCAGTGCAGTGAGTCCAGAGAGTGCACTGGCAGCACTGGGGATGCATTGCAGTGAGTCCAGAGAGTGCACTGGCACCAGAGGGAATGCACTGCAGTGAGTGCAGAGAGTGCACTGGCACCACTGGGGATGCACTGCAGTGAGTCCAGAGAGTGCACTGGCACCACTGGGACTGCAGTGCAGTGAGTCCAGAGAGTGCACTGGCAGCACTGGGGATGCACTGCACTGAGTCCAGAGAGTGCACTGGCACCACTGGGAATGCAGTGCAGTGAGTCCAGTGAGTGCACTGGCACCACTGGGGATGCACTGCAGTGAGTCCAGAGAGTGCACTGGCACCACTGAGAATGCACTTCAGTGAGTCCAGAGAGTGCACTGGCACCACTGGGGATGCAGTGCAGTGAGTCCAGAGAGTGCACTGGCACCACTGAGAATGCACTTCAGTGAGTCCAAAGAGTGCACTGGCACCACTGGGGATGCACTGCAGTGAGTCCAGAGAGTGCACTAGCACCACTGGGAATGCAGTTCAGTGAATCCAGTGAGTGCACTGGCACCACTGGGGATGCAGTGCAGTGAGTCCAGAGAGTGCACTGGCACCACTGGGAATGCACTGCAGTGAGCCCAGAGAGTGCACTGGCACCACTGGAGATGCAGTACAGTGAGTCCAGTGAATGCACTGGCACCACTGGGGATGCAGTGCAGTGAGTCCAGAGAGTGCACTGGCACCACTAGGGCTGCAGTGCAGTGAGTCCAGAGAGTGCACTGGCACCACTGGGGATGCAGTGCAGTGAGTCCAGAGAGTGCACTGGCAGCACTGGGGATGGAGTGTAGTGAGTCCAGAGAGTGCACTGGCACCACTGGGGATGCACTGCAGTGAGTCCAGAGAGCGCACTGGCACCACTGGCGATGCACTGCAGTGAGTCCAGAGAGTGCACTGGCACCACTGAGAATGCACTTCAGTGAGTCCAGAGAGTGCACTGGCACCACTGGGGATGCACTGCAGTGAGTCCAGAGAGTGCACTAGCACCACTGGGGATGCAGTGCAGTGAATCCAGTGAGTGCACTGGCACCACTGGGGATGCACTGCAGTGAGTCCAGAGAGTGCACTGGCACCACTGGGGATGCACTGCAGTGAGCCCAGAGAGTGCACTGGCACCACTGGGGATGCGGTGCCGGGAGTCCAGAGAGTTCTTTGGCACCACTGGGGATGCAGTGCAGTTACTGCAGAGAGTGCACTGGCAACACTGGGGATGCAGTACAGTGAGTCCAGAGAGTGCACTGGCACCACATGTGATGCACTGCAGTGAGTCCAGAGAGTGCTCTGGCACCACTGGGGATGCAGTGCAGTGAGTCCAGAGAGTGCACTGGCACCACTGGGAATGCAGTGCAGTGAGTCCAGAGAGTGCACTGGCACCACTGGGGATGCGGTGCAGTGAGTCCAGAGAATGCACTGGCACCAATGGGGATGCAGTGCAGTGAGTCCAGAGAGTGCACTGGCACCACTGGGGATGCAGTGCAGTCAGTCCAGTGAGTGTACTGGCACCACTAGGGATGCACTGCAGTGAGTCCAGAGAGTGCACTGACACCACTGTGAATGCCCTTCAGTGAGTCCAGAGAGTGCACTGGCACCACTGGGGATGCAGTGCAGTGAGTGCAGAGAGTGCACTGGCACCTCTGGGGATGCAGTGCAGTGAGTCCAGAGAGTGCACTGGCACCACTGGGGATGCAGTGCAGTGAGTCCAGAGAGTGCACAGGCAGCACTGGGGATGCAGTGCCGGGAGTCCAGAGAGTGCACTGGTAATACTGGGGATGCAGTGCAGTGAGTCCAGAGAGTGCACTGGCACCACTGGGAATGCAGTGCAGTGAGTCCAGAGAGTGCACTGGCACCACTGAGAATGCACTTCAGTGAGTCCAGAGAGTGCACTGGCACCACTGGGGATGCAGTGCAGTGAGTCCAGAGAGTGCACTGGCACCACTGAGAATGCACTTCAGTGAGTCCAAAGAGTGCACTGGCACCACTGGGGATGCACTGCAGTGAGTCCAGAGAGTGCACTAGCACCACTGGGGATGCAGTGCAGTGAGTCCAGAGAGTGCACTGGCACCACTGGAAATGCACTGCAGTGAGCCCAGAGAGTGCACTGGCACCACTGGAGATGCAGTACAGTGAGTCCAGTGAATGCACTGGCAGCACTGGGGATGCAGTGCAGTGAGTCCAGAGAGTGTACTGGCACCACTGGTGATGCAGTATAGTGAGTCCAGTGAGTGCACTGGCACCACTGGGGATGCACTGCAGTGAGTCCAGAGAGTGCACTGGCACCACTGGGGATGCAGTGCAGTGAGTCCAGAGAGTGCATTGGCACCACTGGGGATGCACTGCAGTGAGTCCAGAGAGTGCACTGGCACCACTAGGGATGCCCTGCAGTGAGTCCAGAGAGTGCACTGGCACCACTGGGGATGCAGTGCAGTGAGTCCAGAGAGTGCACTGGCACCACTGGGAATGCAGTGCAGTGAGTCCAGAGAGTGCACTGGCACCACTGAGAATGCACTTCAGTGAGTCCAGAGAGTGCACTGGCACCACTGGGGATGCAGTGCAGTGAGTCCAGAGAGTGCACTGGCACCACTGAGAATGCACTTCAGTGAGTCCAAAGAGTGCACTGGCACCACTGGGGATGCAGTGCAGTGAGTCCAGAGAGTGCACTGGCACCACTGGGGATGCAGTGTAGTGAGTCCAGAGAGTGCACTGGCCCCACTGGGAATGCCCTTCAGTGAGTCCAGAGAGTGCACCGGCACCACTGGGGATGCACTGCAGTGAGTTAACAGAGTGCACTAGCACCACTGGGGATGCAGTGCAGTGAGTCCAGAGAGTGCACGGGCTCCACTGGGGATGCAGTACAGTGAGTCCAGAGAGTGCACTGGCACCACTGGGGATGCAGTGCAGTGAGTCCAGAGAGTGCACTGGCACCACTGGGGATGCAGTGCAGTGAGTCCAGAGAGTGCTCTGGCAACACTGGGGATGCAGTGCAGTGAGTCCAGAGAGAGCACTGGCACCACTGGGGATGCAGTGCAGTGAGTCCAGAGACTGCACTGGCAACACTGGGGATGCACTGCAGTGAGTCCAGAGAGTGCACTGGCACCACTAGGAATGCAGTGCAGTGAGTCCAGAGTGTGCACTGGCACCACTGGGAATGCAGTGCAGTGAGTCCAGAGATTGCACTGGCACCACGGGGGATGCACTTCAGTGAGTCCAGAGAGTGCACTGGCACCACTGGTGATGCACTGCAGTGAGTCCAGAGAGTGCACTGGCACCACTGGGGATGCACTGCAGTGAGTCCAGAGAGTGCACTGGCACCACTGGGGATGCAGTGCAGTGAGTCCAGAGAGTGCACTGGCACCAGAGGGAATGCACTGCAGTGAGTCCAGTGAGTGCACTGGCACCACTGGGGATGCAGTGCAGTGAGTGCAGAGAGTGCACTGGCACCACTGGGGATGCAGTGCAGTGAGTCCAGAGAGTGCAGTGGCACCACCGGTGATGCAGTGCAGTGAGTCCAGAGAGTGCACAGGCAGCACTGGGGATGCAGTGCAGTGAGTCCAGAGAGTGCACTGGCACCACTGGGGATGCATTGCATTGAGTCCAGAGAGTGCACTGGCACCACTGTGGATGCAGTGAAGTGAGTGCAGAGAGTGCACTGGCACTACTGGGGATGCACTGCAGTGAGTCCACAGAGTGCACTGGCACCACTGGGGATGCACTGCAGTGAGTCCAGGGAGTGCACTGGCACCACTGGGGATGCCCTGCAGTGAATCCAGAGAGTGCACTGGCACCACTGGGGATGCACTGCAGTGAGTCCAGGGATAGCACTGGCACCACTGGGGATGCAGTGCAGTGAGTCCAGAGAGTGCACTGGCACCACTGGGGATGCCCTGCAGTGAGTCCATATAGTGCACTGGCACCACTGGGGATGCAGTGCAGTGAGTCCAGTGAGTGCACTGACACCACTGGGGATGCACTGCAGTGAGTCCAGAGAGTGCACTGGCACCACTGAGAATGCACTTCAGTGAGTCCAGAGAGTGCACTGGCAGCACTGGGGATGCAGTGCAGTGAATCCAGTGAGTGCACTGGCACCACTGGTGATGCAGTGCAGTGAGTCCAGAGAGTGCACTGGCACCACTGGGGATGCAGTGCAGCGAGTCCAGAGAGTGCACTGGCACCACTGGGGATGCAGTGCAGCAAGTCTAGAGAGTGCATTGGCACCACTGGGGATGCAGTGCAGTGAGTCCAGAGAGTGCACGGGCTCCACTGGGGATGCAGTGCAGTGAGTCCAGAGAGTGCACTGGCACCACTGGAAATGCACTGCAGTGAGCCCAGAGAGTGCACTGGCACCACTGGAGATGCAGTACAGTGAGTCCAGTGAATGCACTGGCAGCACTGGGGATGCAGTGCAGTGAGTCCAGAGAGTGTACTGGCACCACTGGTGATGCAGTATAGTGAGTCCAGTGAGTGCACTGGCACCACTGGGGATGCACTGCAGTGAGTCCAGAGAGTGCACTGGCACCACTAGGAATGCAGTGCAGTGAGTCCAGAGTGTGCACTGGCACCACTGGGAATGCAGTGCAGTGAGTCCAGAGATTGCACTGGCACCACGGGGGATGCACTTCAGTGAGTCCAGAGAGTGCACTGGCACCACTGGTGATGCACTGCAGTGAGTCCAGAGAGTGCACTGGCACCACTGGGGATGCACTGCAGTGAGTCCAGAGAGTGCACTGGCACCACTGGGGATGCAGTGCAGTGAGTCCAGAGAGTGCACTGGCACCAGAGGGAATGCACTGCAGTGAGTCCAGTGAGTGCACTGGCACCACTGGGGATGCAGTGCAGTGAGTGCAGAGAGTGCACTGGCACCACTGGGGATACAGTGCAGTGAGTCCAGAGAGTGCAGTGGCACCACCGGTGATGCAGTGCAGTGAGTCCAGAGAGTGCACAGGCAGCACTGGGGATGCAGTGCAGTGAGTCCAGAGAGTGCACTGGCACCACTGGGGATGCATTGCATTGAGTCCAGAGAGTGCACTGGCACCACTGTGGATGCAGTGAAGTGAGTGCAGAGAGTGCACTGGCACTACTGGGGATGCACTGCAGTGAGTCCACAGAGTGCACTGGCACCACTGGGGATGCACTGCAGTGAGTCCAGGGAGTGCACTGGCACCACTGGGGATGCCCTGCAGTGAATCCAGAGAGTGCACTGGCACCACTGGGGATGCACTGCAGTGAGTCCAGGGATAGCACTGGCACCACTGGGGATGCAGTGCAGTGAGTCCAGAGAGTGCACTGGCACCACTGGGGATGCCCTGCAGTGAGTCCATATAGTGCACTGGCACCACTGGGGATGCAGTGCAGTGAGTCCAGTGAGTGCACTGACACCACTGGGGATGCACTGCAGTGAGTCCAGAGAGTGGACTGGCACCACTGAGAATGCACTTCAGTGAGTCCAGAGAGTGCACTGGCAGCACTGGGGATGCAGTGCAGTGAATCCAGTGAGTGCACTGGCACCACTGGTGATGCAGTGCAGTGAGTCCAGAGAGTGCACTGGCACCACTGGGGATGCAGTGCAGCGAGTCCAGAGAGTGCACTGGCACCACTGGGGATGCAGTGCAGCAAGTCTAGAGAGTGCATTGGCACCACTGGGGATGCAGTGCAGTGAGTCCAGAGAGTGCACGGGCTCCACTGGGGATGCAGTGCAGTGAGTCCAGAGAGTGCACTGGCACCACTGGAAATGCACTGCAGTGAGCCCAGAGAGTGCACTGGCACCACTGGAGATGCAGTACAGTGAGTCCAGTGAATGCACTGGCAGCACTGGGGATGCAGTGCAGTGAGTCCAGAGAGTGTACTGGCACCACTGGTGATGCAGTATAGTGAGTCCAGTGAGTGCACTGGCACCACTGGGGATGCACTGCAGTGAGTCCAGAGAGTGCACTGGCACCACTGGGGATGCAGTGCAGTGAGTCCAGAGAGTGCATTGGCACCACTGGGGATGCACTGCAGTGAGTCCAGAGAGTGCACTGGCACCACTAGGGATGCCCTGCAGTGAGTCCAGAGAGTGCACTGGCACCACTGGGGATGCAGTGCAGTGAGTCCAGAGAGTGCACTGGCACCACTGGGAATGCAGTGCAGTGAGTCCAGAGAGTGCACTGGCACCACTGAGAATGCACTTCAGTGAGTCCAGAGAGTGCACTGGCACCACTGGGGATGCAGTGCAGTGAGTCCAGAGAGTGCACTGGCACCACTGAGAATGCACTTCAGTGAGTCCAAAGAGTGCACTGGCACCACTGGGGATGCAGTGCAGTGAGTCCCGAGAGTGCACTGGCACCACTGGGGATGCAGTGTAGTGAGTCCAGAGAGTGCACTGGCCCCACTGGGAATGCCCTTCAGTGAGTCCAGAGAGTGCACTGGCACCACTGGGGATGCACTGCAGTGAGTTAACAGAGTGCACTAGCACCACTGGGGATGCAGTGCAGTGAGTCCAGAGAGTGCATGGGCTCCACTGGGGATGCAGTACAGTGAGTCCAGAGAGTGCACTGGCACCACTGGGGATGCAGTGCAGTGAGTCCAGAGAGTGCACTGGCACCACTGGGGATGCAGTGCAGTGAGTCCAGAGAGTGCTCTGGCAACACTGGGGATGCAGTGCAGTGAGTCCAGAGAGAGCGCTGGCACCACTGGGGATGCAGTGCAGTGAGTCCAGAGACTGCACTGGCAACACTGGGGATGCACTGCAGTGAGTCCAGAGAGTGCACTGGCACCACTAGGAATGCAGTGCAGTGAGTCCAGAGTGTGCACTGGCACCACTGGGAATGCAGTGCAGTGAGTCCAGAGATTGCACTGGCACCACGGGGGATGCACTTCAGTGAGTCCAGAGAGTGCACTGGCACCACTGGTGATGCACTGCAGTGAGTCCAGAGAGTGCACTGGCACCACTGGGGATCCACTGCAGTGAGTCCAGAGAGTGCACTGGCACCACTGGGGATGCAGTGCAGTGAGTCCAGAGAGTGCACTGGCACCAGAGGGAATGCACTGCAGTGAGTCCAGTGAGTGCACTGGCACCACTGGGGATGCAGTGCAGTGAGTGCAGAGAGTGCACTGGCACCACTGGGGATGCAGTGCAGTGAGTCCAGAGAGTGCAGTGGCACCACCGGTGATGCAGTGCAGTGAGTCCAGAGAGTGCACAGGCAGCACTGGGGATGCAGTGCAGTGAGTCCAGAGAGTGCACTGGCACCACTGGGGATGCATTGCATTGAGTCCAGAGAGTGCACTGGCACCACTGTGGATGCAGTGAAGTGAGTGCAGAGAGTGCACTGGCACTACTGGGGATGCACTGCAGTGAGTCCACAGAGTGCACTGGCACCACTGGGGATGCAGTGCAGTGAGTGCAGAGAGTGCACTGGCACCACTGGGGATGCCCTGCAGTGAATCCAGAGAGTGCACTGGCACCACTGGGGATGCACTGCAGTGAGTCCAGGGATAGCACTGGCACCACTGGGGATGCAGTGCAGTGAGTCCAGAGAGTGCTCTGGCACCACTGGGGATGCCCTGCAGTGAGTCCATATAGTGCACTGGCACCACTGGGGATGCAGTGCAGTGAGTCCAGTGAGTGCACTGACACCACTGGGGATGCACTGCAGTGAGTCCAGAGAGTGCACTGGCACCACTGAGAATGCACTTCAGTGAGTCCAGAGAGTGCACTGGCAGCACTGGGGATGCAGTGCAGTGAATCCAGTGAGTGCACTGGCACCACTGGGGATGCAGTGCAGCGAGTCCAGAGAGTGCACTGGCACCACTGGGGATGCAGTGCAGCAAGTCTAGAGAGTGCATTGGCACCACTGGGGATGCAGTGCAGTGAGTCCAGAGAGTGCACGGGCTCCACTGGGGATGCAGTGCAGTGAGTCCAGAGAGTGCACTGGCACCACTGGGGATGCAGTGCAGTGAGTCCAGAGAGTTCACTGGCACCACTGGAAATGCACTTCATTGAGTGCAGAGACTGCACTGGCACCACTGGGGATGCAGTGCAGTGAGTCCAGTGAGTGTACTGGCACCACTGGGGATGCACTGCAGTGAGTCCAGAGAGTGCACTGGCAATACTGGGGATGCAGTGCAGTGATTCCAGAGAGTGCACTGGCTCCACTGGGGATGCAGTGCAGTGAGTCCGGAGAGTGCACTGGCACCACTGGGGATTCACTGCAGTGAGCCCAGAGACTGCACTGGCACCACTGGGGATGCGGTGCCGGGAGTCCAGAGAGTGCTTTGGCACCACGTGGGATGCACTGCAGTTACTCCAGAGAGTGCACTGGCAACACTGGGGATGCAGTACAGTGAGTCCAGAGAGTGCACTGGCACCACTGGGGATGCACTGCAGTGAGTCCAGAGAGTGCTCTGACAACACTGGGGATGCAGTGCAGTGAGTCCAGAGAGTGCACTGGCACCACTGGGGATGCAGTGCAGTGAGTCCAGAGAGTGCACTGGCACCACTGGTGATGCACTGCAGTTACTCCAGAGAGTGCACTGGCACCACTGGGGATGCGGTGCAGTGAGTCCAGAGAGTGCACTGGCACCACTCAGGGTGCAGTGCGGTGAGTCCAGAGAATGCACTGGCACCAATGGGGATGCAGTGCAGTGAGTCCAGAGAGTGCACTGGCACCACTGGGGATGCAGTGCAGTCAGCCCAGTGAGTGTACTGGCACCACTGGGGATGCACTGCAGTGAGTCCAGAGAGTGCACTGGCCCCACTGGGAATGCCCTTCAGTGAGTCCAGAGAGTGCACTGGCACCACTGGGGATGCACTGCAGTGAGTTACCAGAGTGCACTAGCGCCACTGTTGATGCAGTGCAGTGAGTCCAGAGAGTGCACTGGCACCACTGGGGATGCAGTGCAGTGAGTCCAGAGAGTGCATGGGCTCCACTGGGGATGCAGTACAGTGAGTCCAGAGAGTGCACTGGCACCACTGGGGATGCAGTGCAGTGAGTCCAGAGAGTGCACTGGCACCACTGGGGATGCAGTGCAGTGAGTCCAGAGAGTGCTCTGGCAACACTGGGGATGCAGTGCAGTGAGTCCAGAGAGAGCACTGGCACCACTGGGGATGCAGTGCAGTGAGTCCAGAGAGTGCACTGGCAACACTGGGGATGCAGTGCAGTGAGTCCAGAGAGTGCTCTGGCAACACTGGGGATGCAGTGCAGTGAGTCCAGAGAGAGCACTGGCACCACTGGGGATGCAGTGCAGTGAGTCCAGAGAGTGCACTGGCAACACTGGGGATGCACTGCAGTGAGTCCAGAGAGTGCACTGGCACCACTGGGAATGCAGTGCAGTGAGTCCAGAGAGTGCACTGGCACCACTGGGGATGCAGTGCAGTGAGTCCAGAGAGTGCACTGGCACCACTGGGGATGCAGTGCACTGAGTCCACAGAGTGCACTGGCACCACTGGGTATGCAGTGCAGTGAGTCCAGAGAGTGCACTGGCACCACTGGGGATGCAGTGCAGTGAGTCCAGAGAGTGCACTGGCACCACTGGGGATGCAGTGCACTGAGTCCACAGAGTGCACTGGCACCACTGGGGATGCAGTGCAGTGAGTCCAGAGAGTGCACTGGCACCAATGGGGATGCACAGCAGTGAGTCCACAGAGTGCACTGGCACCACTGGGGATGCAGTACAGTGAGTCCAGAGAGTGCACTGGCACCACTCAGGGTGCAGTGCGGTGAGTCCAGAGAGTGCACTGGCACCAGAGGGAATGCACTGCAGTGAGTCCAGTGAGTGCACTGGCACCACTGGGGATGCAGTGCAGTGAGTGCAGAGAGTGCACTGGCACCACTGGGGATGCACTGCAGTGAGTCCAGAGAGTGCAGTGGCACCACTGGGGATGCACTGCAGTGAGTCCAGAGAGTGCACTGGCACCACTAGGGCTGCAGTGCAGTGAGTCCAGAGAGTGCACTGGCACCACTGGGGATGAAGTGCAGTGAGTCCAGAGAGTGCTCTGGCACCACTGGGGATGCAGTGCAGTGAGTCCAGAGAGTGCACTGGCACCACTGGGGATGCACTGCAGTGAGTCCAGAGAGTGCACTGGCACCACTGGTGATGCAGTGCAATGAGTCCAGAGAGTGCTCTGGCACCACTGGGGATGCAGTGCAGTGAGTCCAGAGAGTGCACTGGCACCACTGGGGATGCAGTGCAGTGAGTCCAGAGAGTGCACTGGCACCACTCAGGGTGCAGTGCGGTGAGTCCAGAGAATGGACTGGCACCAATGGGGATGCAGTGCAGTGAGTCCAGAGAGTGCACTGGCACCACTGGGGATGCAGTGCAGTCAGCCCAGTGAGTGTACTGGCACCACTGGGGATGCAGTGCAGTGAGTCCAGAGAGTGCACTGGCCCCACTGGGAATGCCCTTCAGTGAGTCCAGAGAGTGCACTGGCACCACTGGGGATGCACTGCAGTGAGTTAACAGAGTGCACTAGCACCACTGGGGATGCAGTGCAGTGAGTCCAGAGAGTGCACTGGCACCACTGGGGATGCAGTGCAGTGAGTCCAGAGAGTGCACGGGCTCCACTGGGGATGCAGTACAGTGAGTCCAGAGAGTGCACTGGCACCACTGGGGATGCAGTGCAGTGAGTCCAGAGAGTGCACTGGCACCACTGGGGATGCAGTGCAGTGAGTCCAGAGAGTGCTCTGGCAACACTGGGGATGCAGTGCAGTGAGTCCAGAGAGAGCACTGGCACCACTGGGGATGCAGTGCAGTGAGTCCAGAGACTGCACTGGCAACACTGGGGATGCAGTGCAGTGAGTCCAGAGTGTGCACTGGCAACACTGGGAATGCAGTGCAGTGAGTCCAGAGAGTGCACTGGCACCACTCAGGGTGCAGTGCGGTGAGTCCAGAGAATGGACTGGCACCAATGGGGATGCAGTGCAGTGAGTCCAGAGAGTGCACTGGCACCACTGGGGATGCAGTGCAGTCAGCCCAGTGAGTGTACTGGCACCACTGGGGATGCAGTGCAGTGAGTCCAGAGAGTGCACTGGCCCCACTGGGAATGCCCTTCAGTGAGTCCAGAGAGTGCACTGGCACCACTGGGGATGCACTGCAGTGAGTTAACAGAGTGCACTAGCACCACTGGGGATGCAGTGCAGTGAGTCCAGAGAGTGCACTGGCACCACTGGGGATGCAGTGCAGTGAGTCCAGAGAGTGCACGGGCTCCACTGGGGATGCAGTACAGTGAGTCCAGAGAGTGCACTGGCACCACTGGGGATGCAGTGCAGTGAGTCCAGAGAGTGCACTGGCACCACTGGGGATGCAGTGCAGTGAGTCCAGAGAGTGCTCTGGCAACACTGGGGATGCAGTGCAGTGAGTCCAGAGAGAGCACTGGCACCACTGGGGATGCAGTGCAGTGAGTCCAGAGACTGCACTGGCAACACTGGGGATGCAGTGCAGTGAGTCCAGAGAGTGCACTGGCACCACTGGGGATGCAGTGCAGTGAGTCCAGAGTGTGCACTGGCAACACTGGGAATGCAGTGCAGTGAGTCCAGAGATTGCACTGGCACCACGGGGGATGTACTTCAGTGAGTCCAGAGAGTGCACTGGCACCACTGGTGATGCACTGCAGTGAGTCCAGAGAGTGCACTGGCACCACTGGGGATGCACTGCAGTGAGTCCAGAGAGTGCACTGGCACCACTGGGGATGCACTGCAGTGAGTCCAGAGAGTGCACTGGCACCAGAGGGAATGCACTGCAGTGAGTCCAGTGAGTGCACTGGCACCACTGGGGATGCAGTGCAGTGAGTGCAGAGAGTGCACTGGCACCACTGGGGATGCAGTGCAGTGAGTCCAGAGAGTGCAGTGGCACCACTGGTGATGCAGTGCAGTGAGTCCAGAGAGTGCACAGGCAGCACTGGGGATGCAGTGCAGTGAGTCCAGAGAGTGCACTGGCACCACTGGGGATGCATTGCATTGAGTCCAGAGAGTGCACTGGCACCACTGGGGATGCCCTGCAGTGAATCCAGAGAGTGCACTGGCACCACTGGGGATGCACGGCAGTGAGTCCAGGGATAGCACTGGCACCACTGGGGATGCAGTGCAGTGAGTCCAGAGAGTGCACTGGCACCACTGGGGATGCCCTGCAGTGAGTCCATATAGTGCACTGGCACCACTGGGGATGCAGTGCAGTGAGTCCAGTGAGTGCACTGGCACCACTGGGGATGCACTGCAGTGAGTCCAGAGAGTGCACTGGCACCACTGAGAATGCACTTCAGTGAGTCCAGAGAGTGCACTGGCACCACTGGGGATGCACTGCAGTGAGTCCATAGAGTGCACTGGCACCACTGGGGATGCAGTGCAGTGAATCCAGTGAGTGCACTGGCACCACTGGGGATGCAGTGCAGTGAGTCCAGAGAGTGCACTGGCACCACTTGGGATGCAGTGCAGCGAGTCCAGAGAGTGCACTGGCACCACTGGGGATGCAGTGCAGCAAGTCTAGAGAGTGCATTGGCACCACTGGGGATGCAGTGCAGTGAGTCCAGAGAGTGCACTGGCACCACTGGGGATGCAGTGCAGTGAGTCCAGAGAGTGCACTGGCACCACTGGGGATGCAGTACAGTGAGTCCAGAGAGTGCACTGGCACCACTGGGGATGCACAGCAGTGAGTCCAGAGAGTGCATTGGCACCACTGGGGATGCAGTGCAGTGAGTCCAGAGAGTGCACTGGCACCACTGGAGATGCAGTGCAGTGAGTCCAGAGAGTGCACTGGCACCACTGGGGATGCAGTGCAGTGAGTCCAGAGAGTGCACTGGCACCACTGGGGATGCAGTGCAGTGAGTCCAGAGAGTGCACTGGCAACACTGGGGATGCAGTGCAGGGAGTCCAGAGAGTTCACTGGCACCACTGGAGATGCACTTCATTGAGTGCAGAGACTGCACTGGCACCACTAGGGATGCAGTGCAGTGAGTCCAGTGAGTGTACTGGCACCACTGGGGATGCACTGCAGTGAGTCCAGAGAGCGCATTGGCACCACTGGGGATGCACTGCAGTGAGTCCACAGAGTGCACTGGCACCAATGGGGATGCACAGCAGTGAGTCCAGAGAGTGCAGTGGCACCACTGGGGATGCAGTACAGTGAGTCCAGAGAGTGCACTGGCACCACTCAGGGTGCAGTGCGGTGAGTCCAGAGAGTGCACTGGCACCAGAGGGAATGCACTGCAGTGAGTCCAGTGAGTGCACTGGCACCACTGGGGATGCAGTGCAGTGAGTGCAGAGAGTGCACTGGCACCACTGGGGATGCACTGCAGTGAGTCCAGAGAGTGCAGTGGCACCACTGGGGATGCAGTGCAGTGAGTCCAGAGAGTGCACTGGCACCACTAGGGCTGCAGTGCAGTGAGTCCAGAGAGTGCACTGGCACCACTGGGGATGCAGTGCAGTGAGTCCAGAGAGTGCTCTGGCACCACTGGGGATGCAGTGCAGTGAGTCCAGAGAGTGCACTGGCACCACTGGGGATGCAGTGCAGTGAGTCCAGAGAGTGCACTGGCACCACTGGTGATGCAGTGCAATGAGTCCAGAGAGTGCTCTGGCACCACTGGGGATGCAGTGCAGTGAGTCCAGAGAGTGCACTGGCACCACTGGTGATGCACTGCAGTTACTCCAGAGAGTGCACTGGCACCACTGGGGATGCACTGCAGTGAGTCCAGAGAGTGCACTGGCACCAGAGGGAATGCACTGCAGTGAATCCAGTGAGTGCACTGGCACCATTGGGGATGCACTGCAGTGAGTCCAGAGAGTGCACTGGCACCACTGGGACTGCAGTGCAGTGAGTCCAGAGAGTGCACTGGCAGCACTGGGGATGCAGTGCACTGAGTCCAGAGAGTGCACTGGCACCACTGGGAATGCAGTGCAGTGAGTCCAGAGAGTGCACTGGCACCACTGGGGATGCAGTGCAGTGAGTCCAGTAAGTGTACTGGCACCACTGGGGATGCACTTCAGTGAGTCCAGAGAGTGCACTGGCACCACTGAGAATGCACTTCAGTGAGTCCACAGAGTGCACTGGCACCACTGGTGATGCAGTACAGTGAGTCCAGAGAGTGCACTGGCGCCACTGAGAATGCACTTCAGTGAGTCCAAAGAGTGCACTGGCACCACTGGGGATGCACTGCAGTGAGTCCAGAGAGTGCACTAGCACCACTGGGAATGCAGTTCAGTGAATCCAGTGAGTGCACTGGCACCACTGGGGATGCAGTGCAGTGAGTCCAGAGAGTGCACTGGCACCACTGGGAATGCACTGCAGTGAGCCCAGAGAGTGCACTGGCGCCACTGGAGATGCAGTACAGTGAGTCCAATGAATGCACTGGCAGCACTGGGGATGCAGTACAGTGAGTCCAGAGAGTGCACTGACACCACTGGTGATGCAGTATAGTGAGTCCAGTGAGTGCACTGGCACCACTGGGGATGCACTGCAGTGAGTCCAGAGAGTGCACTGGCACCACTGGGGATGCAGTGCAGTGAGTCCAGAGAGTGCATTGGCACCACTGGGGATGCACTGCAGTGAGTCCAGAGAGTGCACTGGCACCACTGCGGATTCCCTGCAGTGAGTCCAGAGAGTGCACTGGCACCACTGGGGATGCAGTGCAGTGAGTCCAGAGAGTGCACTGGCACCACTGGGGATGCACTGCAGTGAGTCCAGAGAGTGCACTGGCACCACTGCGGATGCAGTGCAGTGAGTCCAGAGAGTGCACTGGCACCACTGGGGATGCAGTGCAGTGAGTCCAGAGAGTGCACTGGCAGCACTGGGGATGCACTGCAGTGAGCCCAGAGAGTGCACTGGCACCACTGGGGATGCACTGCAGTGAGTCCAGAGAGCGCACTGGCACCACTGGCGATGCACTGCAGTGAGTCCAGAGAGTGCACTGGCACCACTGAGAATGCACTGCAGTGAGTCCAGAGAGTGCACTAGCACCACTGGGGATGCAGTGCAGTGAATCCAGTGAGTGCACTGGCACCACTGGGGATGCAGTGCAGTGAGTCAAGAGAGTGCACTGGAACCACTGGGGATGCGGTGCCGGGTGTCCAGAGAGTTCTTTGGCACCACTGGGGATGCACTGCAGTTACTCCAGAGAGTGCACTGGCAACACTGGGGATGCAGTACAGTGAGTCCAGAGAGTGCACTGGCACCACATGTGATGCAGTGCAGTGAGTCCAGAGAGTGCTCTGGCACCACTGGGGATGCAGTGCAGTGAGTCCAGAGAGTGCACTGGCACCACTGGGAATGCAGTGCAGTGAGTCCAGAGAGTGCACTGGCACCACTGGGGATGCGGTGCAGTGAGTCCAGAGAATGCACTGGCACCAATGGGGATGCAGTGCAGTGAGTCCAGAGAGTGCACTGGCACCACTGGGGATGCAGTGCAGTCAGTCCAGTGTGTGTACTGGCACCACTGGGGATGCACTGCAGTGAGTCCAGAGAGTGCACTGGCACCACTGTGAATGCCCTTCAGTGAGTCCAGAGAGTGCACTGGCACCACTGGGGATGCAGTGCAGTGAGTGCAGAGAGTGCACTGGCACCACTGGGGATGCAGTGCAGTGAGTCCAGAGAGTGCACTGGCACCACTGGGGATGCAGTGCAGTGAGTCCAGAGAGTGCACAGGCAGCACTGGGGATGCAGTGCCGGGAGTCCAGAGAGTGCACTGGCACCACATGTGATGCACTGCAGTGAGTCCAGAGAGTGCTCTGGCACCACTGGGGATGCAGTGCAGTGAGTCCAGTGAGTGTACTGGCACCACTGGGGATGCACTGCAGTGAGTCCAGAGAGTGCACTGGCACCACTGAGAATGCACTTCAGTGAGTCCAGAGAGTGCACTGGCACCACTGGGGATGCAGTGCAGTGAGTCCAGAGAGTGCACTGGCACCACTGAGAATGCACTTCAGTGAGTCCAAAGAGTGCACTGGCACCACTGGGGATGCACTGCAGTGAGTCCAGAGAGTGCACTAGCACCACTGGTAATGCAGTTCAGTGAATCCAGTGAGTGCACTGGCACCACTGGGGATGCAGTGCAGTGAGTCCAGAGAGTGCACTGGCACCACTGGGAATGCACTTCAGTGAGCCCAGAGAGTGCACTGGCACCACTGGAGATGCAGTACAGTGAGTCCAGTGAATGCACTGTCAGCACTGGGGATGCAGTGCAGTGAGTCCAGAGAGTGCACTGGCACCACTGGTGGTGCAGTATAGTGAGTCCAGTGAGTGCACTGGCAACACTGGGGATGCACTGCAGTGAGTCCAGAGAGTGCACTGGCACCACTGGGGATGCAGTGCAGTGAGTCCAGAGAGTTCATTGGCACCACTGGGGATGCACTGCAGTGAGTCCAGAGAGTGCACTGGCACCACTGGGGATGCCCTGCAGTGAGTCCAGAGAGTGCACTGGCACCACTGGGGATGCAGTGCAGTGAGTCCAGAGAGTGCACTGGCACCACTGGGGATGCACTGCAGTGAGTCCACAGAGTGCACTGGCACCACTGGGGCTGCAGTGCAGTGAGTCCAGAGAGTGCACTGGCACCACTGGGGATGCAGTACAGTGAGTCAAGAGAGTGCACTGGCACCACTGGGGATGCACTGCAGTGAGCCCAGAGAGTGCACTGGCACCACTGCGGATGCGGTGCCGGGAGTCCAGAGAGTGCAGTGGCACCACTGGGGATGCACTGCAGTTGCTCCAGAGAGTGCACTGGCAACACTGGGGATGCAGTACAGTGAGTCCAGAGAGTGCACTGGCACCACATGTGATGCACTGCAGTGAGTCCAGAGAGTGCTCTGGCACCACTGGGGATGCAGTGCAGTGAGTCCAGAGAGTGCACTGGCACCACTGGGAATGCAGTGCAGTGAGTCCAGAGAGTGCACTGGCACCACTGGGGATGCGGTGCAGTGAGTCCAGAGAATGCACTGGCACCACTGGGGATGCAGTGCAGTGAGTCCAGAGAGTGCACTGGCACCACTGGGGATGCAGTGCAGTGAGTCCAGTGAGTGTACTGGCACCACTGGGGATGCAGTGCAGTGAGTCCAGAGAGTGCACTGGCACCACTGTGAATGCCCTCCAGTGAGTCCAGAGAGTGCACTGGCAACACTGGCGATGCAGTGCAGTGAGTGCAGAGAGTGCACTGGCACCACTGGGGATGCAGTGCAGTGAGTCCAGAGAGTGCAGTGGCACCACTGGGGATGCAGTGCAGTGAGTCCAGAGAGTGCACAGGCAGCACTGGGGATGCAGTGCCGGGAGTCCAGAGAGTGCACTGGCAATACTGGGGATGCAGTGCAGTGAGTCCAGAGAGTGCACTGGCACCACTGGGGCTGAAGTGCAGTGAGTCCACAGAGTGCACTGGCACCACTGGGGATGCAGTGCAGTGAGTCCAGAGAGTGCTCTGGCAGCACTGGGGATGCACTGCAGTGAGTCCAGAGAGTGCACTGGCACCACTGGGGATGCAGTGCAGTGAGTCCAGAGAGTGCACTGGCAACACTGGGGATGCAGTGCAGTGAGTCCAGAGCGTGCACTGGCAACACTGGGGATGCAGTGCAGTGAGTCCAGAGAGTGCACTGGCACCACTGGGGATGCAGTGCAGTGAGTCCAGAGTGTGCACTGGCAACACTGGGGATGCAGTGCAGTGAGTCCAGAGATTGCACTGGCACCACTGGGGATGCAGTGCAATGAGTCCAGAGAGTGCTCTGGCACCACTGGGGATGCAGTGCAGTGAGTCCAGAGAGTGCACTGGCACCACTGGGGATGCAGTGCAGTGAGTCCAGAGAGTGCACTGGCAACACTGGGGATGCACTGCAGTGAGTCCAGAGAGTGCACTGGCACCACTGGCGATGCAGTGCAGTGAGTCCAGAGAGTGCACTGGCACCACTGGGGATGCAGTGCAGTGAGTCCAGAGAGTGCACTGGCACCACTCAGGGTGCAGTGCGGTGAGTCCAGAGAATGGACTGGCACCAATGGGGATGCAGTGCAGTGAGTCCAGAGAGTGCACTGGCACCACTGGGGATGCAGTGCAGTCAGCCCAGTGAGTGTACTGGCACCACTGGGGATGCAGTGCAGTGAGTCCAGAGAGTGCACTGGCCCCACTGGGAATGCCCTTCAGTGAGTCCAGAGAGTGCACTGGCACCACTGGGGATGCACTGCAGTGAGTTAACAGAGTGCACTAGCACCACTGGGGATGCAGTGCAGTGAGTCCAGAGAGTGCACTGGCACCACTGGGGATGCAGTGCAGTGAGTCCAGAGAGTGCACGGGCTCCACTGGGGATGCAGTACAGTGAGTCCAGAGAGTGCACTGGCACCACTGGGGATTCAGTGCAGTGAGTCCAGAGAGTGCACTGGCACCACTGGGGATGCAGTGCAGTGAGTCCAGAGAGTGCTCTGGCAACACTGGGGATGCAGTGCAGTGAGTCCAGAGAGAGCACTGGCACCACTGGGGATGCAGTGCAGTGAGTCCAGAGACTGCACTGGCAACACTGGGGATGCAGTGCAGTGAGTCCAGAGAGTGCACTGGCACCACTGGGGATGCAGTGCAGTGAGTCCAGAGTGTGCACTGGCAACACTGGGAATGCAGTGCAGTGAGTCCAGAGAGTGCACTGGCACCACTCAGGGTGCAGTGCGGTGAGTCCAGAGAATGGACTGGCACCAATGGGGATGCAGTGCAGTGAGTCCAGAGAGTGCACTGGCACCACTGGGGATGCAGTGCAGTCAGCCCAGTGAGTGTACTGGCACCACTGGGGATGCAGTGCAGTGAGTCCAGAGAGTGCACTGGCCCCACTGGGAATGCCCTTCAGTGAGTCCAGAGAGTGCACTGGCACCACTGGGGATGCACTGCAGTGAGTTAACAGAGTGCACTAGCACCACTGGGGATGCAGTGCAGTGAGTCCAGAGAGTGCACTGGCACCACTGGGGATGCAGTGCAGTGAGTCCAGAGAGTGCACGGGCTCCACTGGGGATGCAGTACAGTGAGTCCAGACAGTGCACTGGCACCACTGGGGATGCAGTGCAGTGAGTCCAGAGAGTGCACTGGCACCACTGGGGATGCAGTGCAGTGAGTCCAGAGAGTGCTCTGGCAACACTGGGGATGCAGTGCAGTGAGTCCAGAGAGAGCACTGGCACCACTGGGGATGCAGTGCAGTGAGTCCAGAGACTGCACTGGCAACACTGGGGATGCAGTGCAGTGAGTCCAGAGAGTGCACTGGCACCACTGGGGATGCAGTGCAGTGAGTCCAGAGTGTGCACTGGCAACACTGGGAATGCAGTGCAGTGAGTCCAGAGATTGCACTGGCACCACGGGGGATGTACTTCAGTGAGTCCAGAGAGTGCACTGGCACCACTGGTGATGCACTGCAGTGAGTCCAGAGAGTGCTCTGGCACCACTGGGGATGCCCTGCAGTGAGTCCATATAGTGCACTGGCACCACTGGGGATGCAGTGCAGTGAGTCCAGTGAGTGCACTGACACCACTGGGGATGCACTGCAGTGAGTCCAGAGAGTGCACTGGCACCACTGAGAATGCACTTCAGTGAGTCCAGAGAGTGCACTGGCAGCACTGGGGATGCAGTGCAGTGAATCCAGTGAGTGCACTGGCACCACTGGGGATGCAGTGCAGCGAGTCCAGAGAGTGCACTGGCACCACTGGGGATGCAGTGCAGCAAGTCTAGAGAGTGCATTGGCACCACTGGGGATGCAGTGCAGTGAGTCCAGAGAGTGCACGGGCTCCACTGGGGATGCAGTGCAGTGAGTCCAGAGAGTGCACTGGCACCACTGGGGATGCAGTGCAGTGAGTCCAGAGAGTTCACTGGCACCACTGGAAATGCACTTCATTGAGTGCAGAGACTGCACTGGCACCACTGGGGATGCAGTGCAGTGAGTCCAGTGAGTGTACTGGCACCACTGGGGATGCACTGCAGTGAGTCCAGAGAGTGCACTGGCAATACTGGGGATGCAGTGCAGTGATTCCAGAGAGTGCACTGGCTCCACTGGGGATGCAGTGCAGTGAGTCCGGAGAGTGCACTGGCACCACTGGGGATTCACTGCAGTGAGCCCAGAGACTGCACTGGCACCACTGGGGATGCGGTGCCGGGAGTCCAGAGAGTGCTTTGGCACCACGTGGGATGCACTGCAGTTACTCCAGAGAGTGCACTGGCAACACTGGGGATGCAGTACAGTGAGTCCAGAGAGTGCACTGGCACCACTGGGGATGCACTGCAGTGAGTCCAGAGAGTGCTCTGACAACACTGGGGATGCAGTGCAGTGAGTCCAGAGAGTGCACTGGCACCACTGGGGATGCAGTGCAGTGAGTCCAGAGAGTGCACTGGCACCACTGGTGATGCACTGCAGTTACTCCAGAGAGTGCACTGGCACCACTGGGGATGCGGTGCAGTGAGTCCAGAGAGTGCACTGGCACCACTCAGGGTGCAGTGCGGTGAGTCCAGAGAATGCACTGGCACCAATGGGGATGCAGTGCAGTGAGTCCAGAGAGTGCACTGGCACCACTGGGGATGCAGTGCAGTCAGCCCAGTGAGTGTACTGGCACCACTGGGGATGCACTGCAGTGAGTCCAGAGAGTGCACTGGCCCCACTGGGAATGCCCTTCAGTGAGTCCAGAGAGTGCACTGGCACCACTGGGGATGCACTGCAGTGAGTTACCAGAGTGCACTAGCGCCACTGTTGATGCAGTGCAGTGAGTCCAGAGAGTGCACTGGCACCACTGGGGATGCAGTGCAGTGAGTCCAGAGAGTGCATGGGCTCCACTGGGGATGCAGTACAGTGAGTCCAGAGAGTGCACTGGCACCACTGGGGATGCAGTGCAGTGAGTCCAGAGAGTGCACTGGCACCACTGGGGATGCAGTGCAGTGAGTCCAGAGAGTGCTCTGGCAACACTGGGGATGCAGTGCAGTGAGTCCAGAGAGAGCACTGGCACCACTGGGGATGCAGTGCAGTGAGTCCAGAGAGTGCACTGGCAACACTGGGGATGCAGTGCAGTGAGTCCAGAGAGTGCTCTGGCAACACTGGGGATGCAGTGCAGTGAGTCCAGAGAGAGCACTGGCACCACTGGGGATGCAGTGCAGTGAGTCCAGAGAGTGCACTGGCAACACTGGGGATGCACTGCAGTGAGTCCAGAGAGTGCACTGGCACCACTGGGAATGCAGTGCAGTGAGTCCAGAGAGTGCACTGGCACCACTGGGGATGCAGTGCAGTGAGTCCAGAGAGTGCACTGGCACCACTGGGGATGCAGTGCACTGAGTCCACAGAGTGCACTGGCACCACTGGGTATGCAGTGCAGTGAGTCCAGAGAGTGCACTGGCACCACTGGGGATGCAGTGCAGTGAGTCCAGAGAGTGCACTGGCACCACTGGGGATGCAGTGCACTGAGTCCACAGAGTGCACTGGCACCACTGGGGATGCAGTGCAGTGAGTCCAGAGAGTGCACTGGCACCAATGGGGATGCACAGCAGTGAGTCCACAGAGTGCACTGGCACCACTGGGGATGCAGTACAGTGAGTCCAGAGAGTGCACTGGCACCACTCAGGGTGCAGTGCGGTGAGTCCAGAGAGTGCACTGGCACCAGAGGGAATGCACTGCAGTGAGTCCAGTGAGTGCACTGGCACCACTGGGGATGCAGTGCAGTGAGTGCAGAGAGTGCACTGGCACCACTGGGGATGCACTGCAGTGAGTCCAGAGAGTGCAGTGGCACCACTGGGGATGCACTGCAGTGAGTCCAGAGAGTGCACTGGCACCACTAGGGCTGCAGTGCAGTGAGTCCAGAGAGTGCACTGGCACCACTGGGGATGAAGTGCAGTGAGTCCAGAGAGTGCTCTGGCACCACTGGGGATGCAGTGCAGTGAGTCCAGAGAGTGCACTGGCACCACTGGGGATGCACTGCAGTGAGTCCAGAGAGTGCACTGGCACCACTGGTGATGCAGTGCAATGAGTCCAGAGAGTGCTCTGGCACCACTGGGGATGCAGTGCAGTGAGTCCAGAGAGTGCACTGGCACCACTGGGGATGCAGTGCAGTGAGTCCAGAGAGTGCACTGGCACCACTCAGGGTGCAGTGCGGTGAGTCCAGAGAATGGACTGGCACCAATGGGGATGCAGTGCAGTGAGTCCAGAGAGTGCACTGGCACCACTGGGGATGCAGTGCAGTCAGCCCAGTGAGTGTACTGGCACCACTGGGGATGCAGTGCAGTGAGTCCAGAGAGTGCACTGGCCCCACTGGGAATGCCCTTCAGTGAGTCCAGAGAGTGCACTGGCACCACTGGGGATGCACTGCAGTGAGTTAACAGAGTGCACTAGCACCACTGGGGATGCAGTGCAGTGAGTCCAGAGAGTGCACTGGCACCACTGGGGATGCAGTGCAGTGAGTCCAGAGAGTGCACGGGCTCCACTGGGGATGCAGTACAGTGAGTCCAGAGAGTGCACTGGCACCACTGGGGATGCAGTGCAGTGAGTCCAGAGAGTGCACTGGCACCACTGGGGATGCAGTGCAGTGAGTCCAGAGAGTGCTCTGGCAACACTGGGGATGCAGTGCAGTGAGTCCAGAGAGAGCACTGGCACCACTGGGGATGCAGTGCAGTGAGTCCAGAGACTGCACTGGCAACACTGGGGATGCAGTGCAGTGAGTCCAGAGTGTGCACTGGCAACACTGGGAATGCAGTGCAGTGAGTCCAGAGAGTGCACTGGCACCACTCAGGGTGCAGTGCGGTGAGTCCAGAGAATGGACTGGCACCAATGGGGATGCAGTGCAGTGAGTCCAGAGAGTGCACTGGCACCACTGGGGATGCAGTGCAGTCAGCCCAGTGAGTGTACTGGCACCACTGGGGATGCAGTGCAGTGAGTCCAGAGAGTGCACTGGCCCCACTGGGAATGCCCTTCAGTGAGTCCAGAGAGTGCACTGGCACCACTGGGGATGCACTGCAGTGAGTTAACAGAGTGCACTAGCACCACTGGGGATGCAGTGCAGTGAGTCCAGAGAGTGCACTGGCACCACTGGGGATGCAGTGCAGTGAGTCCAGAGAGTGCACGGGCTCCACTGGGGATGCAGTACAGTGAGTCCAGAGAGTGCACTGGCACCACTGGGGATGCAGTGCAGTGAGTCCAGAGAGTGCACTGGCACCACTGGGGATGCAGTGCAGTGAGTCCAGAGAGTGCTCTGGCAACACTGGGGATGCAGTGCAGTGAGTCCAGAGAGAGCACTGGCACCACTGGGGATGCAGTGCAGTGAGTCCAGAGACTGCACTGGCAACACTGGGGATGCAGTGCAGTGAGTCCAGAGAGTGCACTGGCACCACTGGGGATGCAGTGCAGTGAGTCCAGAGTGTGCACTGGCAACACTGGGAATGCAGTGCAGTGAGTCCAGAGATTGCACTGGCACCACGGGGGATGTACTTCAGTGAGTCCAGAGAGTGCACTGGCACCACTGGTGATGCACTGCAGTGAGTCCAGAGAGTGCACTGGCACCACTGGGGATGCACTGCAGTGAGTCCAGAGAGTGCACTGGCACCACTGGGGATGCACTGCAGTGAGTCCAGAGAGTGCACTGGCACCAGAGGGAATGCACTGCAGTGAGTCCAGTGAGTGCACTGGCACCACTGGGGATGCAGTGCAGTGAGTGCAGAGAGTGCACTGGCACCACTGGGGATGCAGTGCAGTGAGTCCAGAGAGTGCAGTGGCACCACTGGTGATGCAGTGCAGTGAGTCCAGAGAGTGCACAGGCAGCACTGGGGATGCAGTGCAGTGAGTCCAGAGAGTGCACTGGCACCACTGGGGATGCATTGCATTGAGTCCAGAGAGTGCACTGGCACCACTGGGGATGCCCTGCAGTGAATCCAGAGAGTGCACTGGCACCACTGGGGATGCACTGCAGTGAGTCCAGGGATAGCACTGGCACCACTGGGGATGCAGTGCAGTGAGTCCAGAGAGTGCACTGGCACCACTGGGGATGCCCTGCAGTGAGTCCATATAGTGCACTGGCACCACTGGGGATGCAGTGCAGTGAGTCCAGTGAGTGCACTGGCACCACTGGGGATGCACTGCAGTGAGTCCAGAGAGTGCACTGGCACCACTGAGAATGCACTTCAGTGAGTCCAGAGAGTGCACTGGCACCACTGGGGATGCACTGCAGTGAGTCCATAGAGTGCACTGGCACCACTGGGGATGCAGTGCAGTGAATCCAGTGAGTGCACTGGCACCACTGGGGATGCAGTGCAGTGAGTCCAGAGAGTGCACTGGCACCACTTGGGATGCAGTGCAGCGAGTCCAGAGAGTGCACTGGCACCACTGGGGATGCAGTGCAGCAAGTCTAGAGAGTGCATTGGCACCACTGGGGATGCAGTGCAGTGAGTCCAGAGAGTGCACTGGCACCACTGGGGATGCAGTGCAGTGAGTCCAGAGAGTGCACTGGCACCACTGGGGATGCAGTACAGTGAGTCCAGAGAGTGCACTGGCACCACTGGGGATGCACAGCAGTGAGTCCAGAGAGTGCATTGGCACCACTGGGGATGCAGTGCAGTGAGTCCAGAGAGTGCACTGGCACCACTGGAGATGCAGTGCAGTGAGTCCAGAGAGTGCACTGGCACCACTGGGGATGCAGTGCAGTGAGTCCAGAGAGTGCACTGGCACCACTGGGGATGCAGTGCAGTGAGTCCAGAGAGTGCACTGGCAACACTGGGGATGCAGTGCAGGGAGTCCAGAGAGTTCACTGGCACCACTGGAGATGCACTTCATTGAGTGCAGAGACTGCACTGGCACCACTAGGGATGCAGTGCAGTGAGTCCAGTGAGTGTACTGGCACCACTGGGGATGCACTGCAGTGAGTCCAGAGAGCGCATTGGCACCACTGGGGATGCACTGCAGTGAGTCCACAGAGTGCACTGGCACCAATGGGGATGCACAGCAGTGAGTCCAGAGAGTGCAGTGGCACCACTGGGGATGCAGTACAGTGAGTCCAGAGAGTGCACTGGCACCACTCAGGGTGCAGTGCGGTGAGTCCAGAGAGTGCACTGGCACCAGAGGGAATGCACTGCAGTGAGTCCAGTGAGTGCACTGGCACCACTGGGGATGCAGTGCAGTGAGTGCAGAGAGTGCACTGGCACCACTGGGGATGCACTGCAGTGAGTCCAGAGAGTGCAGTGGCACCACTGGGGATGCAGTGCAGTGAGTCCAGAGAGTGCACTGGCACCACTAGGGCTGCAGTGCAGTGAGTCCAGAGAGTGCACTGGCACCACTGGGGATGCAGTGCAGTGAGTCCAGAGAGTGCTCTGGCACCACTGGGGATGCAGTGCAGTGAGTCCAGAGAGTGCACTGGCACCACTGGGGATGCAGTGCAGTGAGTCCAGAGAGTGCACTGGCACCACTGGTGATGCAGTGCAATGAGTCCAGAGAGTGCTCTGGCACCACTGGGGATGCAGTGCAGTGAGTCCAGAGAGTGCACTGGCACCACTGGTGATGCACTGCAGTTACTCCAGAGAGTGCACTGGCACCACTGGGGATGCACTGCAGTGAGTCCAGAGAGTGCACTGGCACCAGAGGGAATGCACTGCAGTGAATCCAGTGAGTGCACTGGCACCATTGGGGATGCACTGCAGTGAGTCCAGAGAGTGCACTGGCACCACTGGGACTGCAGTGCAGTGAGTCCAGAGAGTGCACTGGCAGCACTGGGGATGCAGTGCACTGAGTCCAGAGAGTGCACTGGCACCACTGGGAATGCAGTGCAGTGAGTCCAGAGAGTGCACTGGCACCACTGGGGATGCAGTGCAGTGAGTCCAGTAAGTGTACTGGCACCACTGGGGATGCACTTCAGTGAGTCCAGAGAGTGCACTGGCACCACTGAGAATGCACTTCAGTGAGTCCACAGAGTGCACTGGCACCACTGGTGATGCAGTACAGTGAGTCCAGAGAGTGCACTGGCGCCACTGAGAATGCACTTCAGTGAGTCCAAAGAGTGCACTGGCACCACTGGGGATGCACTGCAGTGAGTCCAGAGAGTGCACTAGCACCACTGGGAATGCAGTTCAGTGAATCCAGTGAGTGCACTGGCACCACTGGGGATGCAGTGCAGTGAGTCCAGAGAGTGCACTGGCACCACTGGGAATGCACTGCAGTGAGCCCAGAGAGTGCACTGGCGCCACTGGAGATGCAGTACAGTGAGTCCAATGAATGCACTGGCAGCACTGGGGATGCAGTACAGTGAGTCCAGAGAGTGCACTGACACCACTGGTGATGCAGTATAGTGAGTCCAGTGAGTGCACTGGCACCACTGGGGATGCACTGCAGTGAGTCCAGAGAGTGCACTGGCACCACTGGGGATGCAGTGCAGTGAGTCCAGAGAGTGCATTGGCACCACTGGGGATGCACTGCAGTGAGTCCAGAGAGTGCACTGGCACCACTGCGGATTCCCTGCAGTGAGTCCAGAGAGTGCACTGGCACCACTGGGGATGCAGTGCAGTGAGTCCAGAGAGTGCACTGGCACCACTGGGGATGCACTGCAGTGAGTCCAGAGAGTGCACTGGCACCACTGCGGATGCAGTGCAGTGAGTCCAGAGAGTGCACTGGCACCACTGGGGATGCAGTGCAGTGAGTCCAGAGAGTGCACTGGCAGCACTGGGGATGCACTGCAGTGAGCCCAGAGAGTGCACTGGCACCACTGGGGATGCACTGCAGTGAGTCCAGAGAGCGCACTGGCACCACTGGCGATGCACTGCAGTGAGTCCAGAGAGTGCACTGGCACCACTGAGAATGCACTGCAGTGAGTCCAGAGAGTGCACTAGCACCACTGGGGATGCAGTGCAGTGAATCCAGTGAGTGCACTGGCACCACTGGGGATGCAGTGCAGTGAGTCAAGAGAGTGCACTGGAACCACTGGGGATGCGGTGCCGGGTGTCCAGAGAGTTCTTTGGCACCACTGGGGATGCACTGCAGTTACTCCAGAGAGTGCACTGGCAACACTGGGGATGCAGTACAGTGAGTCCAGAGAGTGCACTGGCACCACATGTGATGCAGTGCAGTGAGTCCAGAGAGTGCTCTGGCACCACTGGGGATGCAGTGCAGTGAGTCCAGAGAGTGCACTGGCACCACTGGGAATGCAGTGCAGTGAGTCCAGAGAGTGCACTGGCACCACTGGGGATGCGGTGCAGTGAGTCCAGAGAATGCACTGGCACCAATGGGGATGCAGTGCAGTGAGTCCAGAGAGTGCACTGGCACCACTGGGGATGCAGTGCAGTCAGTCCAGTGTGTGTACTGGCACCACTGGGGATGCACTGCAGTGAGTCCAGAGAGTGCACTGGCACCACTGTGAATGCCCTTCAGTGAGTCCAGAGAGTGCACTGGCACCACTGGGGATGCAGTGCAGTGAGTGCAGAGAGTGCACTGGCACCACTGGGGATGCAGTGCAGTGAGTCCAGAGAGTGCACTGGCACCACTGGGGATGCAGTGCAGTGAGTCCAGAGAGTGCACAGGCAGCACTGGGGATGCAGTGCCGGGAGTCCAGAGAGTGCACTGGCACCACATGTGATGCACTGCAGTGAGTCCAGAGAGTGCTCTGGCACCACTGGGGATGCAGTGCAGTGAGTCCAGTGAGTGTACTGGCACCACTGGGGATGCACTGCAGTGAGTCCAGAGAGTGCACTGGCACCACTGAGAATGCACTTCAGTGAGTCCAGAGAGTGCACTGGCACCACTGGGGATGCAGTGCAGTGAGTCCAGAGAGTGCACTGGCACCACTGAGAATGCACTTCAGTGAGTCCAAAGAGTGCACTGGCACCACTGGGGATGCACTGCAGTGAGTCCAGAGAGTGCACTAGCACCACTGGTAATGCAGTTCAGTGAATCCAGTGAGTGCACTGGCACCACTGGGGATGCAGTGCAGTGAGTCCAGAGAGTGCACTGGCACCACTGGGAATGCACTTCAGTGAGCCCAGAGAGTGCACTGGCACCACTGGAGATGCAGTACAGTGAGTCCAGTGAATGCACTGTCAGCACTGGGGATGCAGTGCAGTGAGTCCAGAGAGTGCACTGGCACCACTGGTGGTGCAGTATAGTGAGTCCAGTGAGTGCACTGGCAACACTGGGGATGCACTGCAGTGAGTCCAGAGAGTGCACTGGCACCACTGGGGATGCAGTGCAGTGAGTCCAGAGAGTTCATTGGCACCACTGGGGATGCACTGCAGTGAGTCCAGAGAGTGCACTGGCACCACTGGGGATGCCCTGCAGTGAGTCCAGAGAGTGCACTGGCACCACTGGGGATGCAGTGCAGTGAGTCCAGAGAGTGCACTGGCACCACTGGGGATGCACTGCAGTGAGTCCACAGAGTGCACTGGCACCACTGGGGCTGCAGTGCAGTGAGTCCAGAGAGTGCACTGGCACCACTGGGGATGCAGTACAGTGAGTCAAGAGAGTGCACTGGCACCACTGGGGATGCACTGCAGTGAGCCCAGAGAGTGCACTGGCACCACTGCGGATGCGGTGCCGGGAGTCCAGAGAGTGCAGTGGCACCACTGGGGATGCACTGCAGTTGCTCCAGAGAGTGCACTGGCAACACTGGGGATGCAGTACAGTGAGTCCAGAGAGTGCACTGGCACCACATGTGATGCACTGCAGTGAGTCCAGAGAGTGCTCTGGCACCACTGGGGATGCAGTGCAGTGAGTCCAGAGAGTGCACTGGCACCACTGGGAATGCAGTGCAGTGAGTCCAGAGAGTGCACTGGCACCACTGGGGATGCGGTGCAGTGAGTCCAGAGAATGCACTGGCACCACTGGGGATGCAGTGCAGTGAGTCCAGAGAGTGCACTGGCACCACTGGGGATGCAGTGCAGTGAGTCCAGTGAGTGTACTGGCACCACTGGGGATGCAGTGCAGTGAGTCCAGAGAGTGCACTGGCACCACTGTGAATGCCCTCCAGTGAGTCCAGAGAGTGCACTGGCAACACTGGCGATGCAGTGCAGTGAGTGCAGAGAGTGCACTGGCACCACTGGGGATGCAGTGCAGTGAGTCCAGAGAGTGCAGTGGCACCACTGGGGATGCAGTGCAGTGAGTCCAGAGAGTGCACAGGCAGCACTGGGGATGCAGTGCCGGGAGTCCAGAGAGTGCACTGGCAATACTGGGGATGCAGTGCAGTGAGTCCAGAGAGTGCACTGGCACCACTGGGGCTGAAGTGCAGTGAGTCCACAGAGTGCACTGGCACCACTGGGGATGCAGTGCAGTGAGTCCAGAGAGTGCTCTGGCAGCACTGGGGATGCACTGCAGTGAGTCCAGAGAGTGCACTGGCACCACTGGGGATGCAGTGCAGTGAGTCCAGAGAGTGCACTGGCAACACTGGGGATGCAGTGCAGTGAGTCCAGAGCGTGCACTGGCAACACTGGGGATGCAGTGCAGTGAGTCCAGAGAGTGCACTGGCACCACTGGGGATGCAGTGCAGTGAGTCCAGAGTGTGCACTGGCAACACTGGGGATGCAGTGCAGTGAGTCCAGAGATTGCACTGGCACCACTGGGGATGCAGTGCAATGAGTCCAGAGAGTGCTCTGGCACCACTGGGGATGCAGTGCAGTGAGTCCAGAGAGTGCACTGGCACCACTGGGGATGCAGTGCAGTGAGTCCAGAGAGTGCACTGGCAACACTGGGGATGCACTGCAGTGAGTCCAGAGAGTGCACTGGCACCACTGGCGATGCAGTGCAGTGAGTCCAGAGAGTGCACTGGCACCACTGGGGATGCAGTGCAGTGAGTCCAGAGAGTGCACTGGCACCACTCAGGGTGCAGTGCGGTGAGTCCAGAGAATGGACTGGCACCAATGGGGATGCAGTGCAGTGAGTCCAGAGAGTGCACTGGCACCACTGGGGATGCAGTGCAGTCAGCCCAGTGAGTGTACTGGCACCACTGGGGATGCAGTGCAGTGAGTCCAGAGAGTGCACTGGCCCCACTGGGAATGCCCTTCAGTGAGTCCAGAGAGTGCACTGGCACCACTGGGGATGCACTGCAGTGAGTTAACAGAGTGCACTAGCACCACTGGGGATGCAGTGCAGTGAGTCCAGAGAGTGCACTGGCACCACTGGGGATGCAGTGCAGTGAGTCCAGAGAGTGCACGGGCTCCACTGGGGATGCAGTACAGTGAGTCCAGAGAGTGCACTGGCACCACTGGGGATTCAGTGCAGTGAGTCCAGAGAGTGCACTGGCACCACTGGGGATGCAGTGCAGTGAGTCCAGAGAGTGCTCTGGCAACACTGGGGATGCAGTGCAGTGAGTCCAGAGAGAGCACTGGCACCACTGGGGATGCAGTGCAGTGAGTCCAGAGACTGCACTGGCAACACTGGGGATGCAGTGCAGTGAGTCCAGAGAGTGCACTGGCACCACTGGGGATGCAGTGCAGTGAGTCCAGAGTGTGCACTGGCAACACTGGGAATGCAGTGCAGTGAGTCCAGAGAGTGCACTGGCACCACTCAGGGTGCAGTGCGGTGAGTCCAGAGAATGGACTGGCACCAATGGGGATGCAGTGCAGTGAGTCCAGAGAGTGCACTGGCACCACTGGGGATGCAGTGCAGTCAGCCCAGTGAGTGTACTGGCACCACTGGGGATGCAGTGCAGTGAGTCCAGAGAGTGCACTGGCCCCACTGGGAATGCCCTTCAGTGAGTCCAGAGAGTGCACTGGCACCACTGGGGATGCACTGCAGTGAGTTAACAGAGTGCACTAGCACCACTGGGGATGCAGTGCAGTGAGTCCAGAGAGTGCACTGGCACCACTGGGGATGCAGTGCAGTGAGTCCAGAGAGTGCACGGGCTCCACTGGGGATGCAGTACAGTGAGTCCAGACAGTGCACTGGCACCACTGGGGATGCAGTGCAGTGAGTCCAGAGAGTGCACTGGCACCACTGGGGATGCAGTGCAGTGAGTCCAGAGAGTGCTCTGGCAACACTGGGGATGCAGTGCAGTGAGTCCAGAGAGAGCACTGGCACCACTGGGGATGCAGTGCAGTGAGTCCAGAGACTGCACTGGCAACACTGGGGATGCAGTGCAGTGAGTCCAGAGAGTGCACTGGCACCACTGGGGATGCAGTGCAGTGAGTCCAGAGTGTGCACTGGCAACACTGGGAATGCAGTGCAGTGAGTCCAGAGATTGCACTGGCACCACGGGGGATGTACTTCAGTGAGTCCAGAGAGTGCACTGGCACCACTGGTGATGCACTGCAGTGAGTCCAGAGAGTGCACTGGCACCACTGGGGATGCACTGCAGTGAGTCCAGAGAGTGCACTGGCACCACTGGGGATGCACTGCAGTGAGTCCAGAGAGTGCACTGGCACCAGAGGGAATGCACTGCAGTGAGTCCAGTGAGTGCACTGGCACCACTGGGGATGCAGTGCAGTGAGTGCAGAGAGTGCACTGGCACCACTGGGGATGCAGTGCAGTGAGTCCAGAGAGTGCAGTGGCACCACTGGTGATGCAGTGCAGTGAGTCCAGAGAGTGCACAGGCAGCACTGGGGATGCAGTGCAGTGAGTCCAGAGAGTGCACTGGCACCACTGGGGATGCATTGCATTGAGTCCAGAGAGTGCACTGGCACCACTGGGGATGCCCTGCAGTGAATCCAGAGAGTGCACTGGCACCACTGGGGATGCACTGCAGTGAGTCCAGGGATAGCACTGGCACCACTGGGGATGCAGTGCAGTGAGTCCAGAGAGTGCACTGGCACCACTGGGGATGCCCTGCAGTGAGTCCATATAGTGCACTGGCACCACTGGGGATGCAGTGCAGTGAGTCCAGTGAGTGCACTGGCACCACTGGGGATGCACTGCAGTGAGTCCAGAGAGTGCACTGGCACCACTGAGAATGCACTTCAGTGAGTCCAGAGAGTGCACTGGCACCACTGGGGATGCACTGCAGTGAGTCCATAGAGTGCACTGGCACCACTGGGGATGCAGTGCAGTGAATCCAGTGAGTGCACCGGCACCACTGGGGATGCAGTGCAGTGAGTCCAGAGAGTGCACTGGCACCACTTGGGATGCAGTGCAGCGAGTCCAGAGAGTGCACTGGCACCACTGGGGATGCAGTGCAGCAAGTCTAGAGAGTGCATTGGCACCACTGGGGATGCAGTGCAGTGAGTCCAGAGAGTGCACTGGCACCACTGGGGATGCAGTGCAGTGAGTCCAGAGAGTGCACTGGCACCACTGGGGATGCAGTACAGTGAGTCCAGAGAGTGCACTGGCACCACTGGGGATGCACAGCAGTGAGTCCAGAGAGTGCATTGGCACCACTGGGGATGCAGTGCAGTGAGTCCAGAGAGTGCACTGGCACCACTGGAGATGCAGTGCAGTGAGTCCAGAGAGTGCACTGGCACCACTGGGGATGCAGTGCAGTGAGTCCAGAGAGTGCACTGGCACCACTGGGGATGCAGTGCAGTGAGTCCAGAGAGTGCACTGGCAACACTGGGGATGCAGTGCAGGGAGTCCAGAGAGTTCACTGGCACCACTGGAGATGCACTTCATTGAGTGCAGAGACTGCACTGGCACCACTAGGGATGCAGTGCAGTGAGTCCAGTGAGTGTACTGGCACCACTGGGGATGCACTGCAGTGAGTCCAGAGAGCGCATTGGCACCACTGGGGATGCACTGCAGTGAGTCCACAGAGTGCACTGGCACCAATGGGGATGCACAGCAGTGAGTCCAGAGAGTGCAGTGGCACCACTGGGGATGCAGTACAGTGAGTCCAGAGAGTGCACTGGCACCACTCAGGGTGCAGTGCGGTGAGTCCAGAGAGTGCACTGGCACCAGAGGGAATGCACTGCAGTGAGTCCAGTGAGTGCACTGGCACCACTGGGGATGCAGTGCAGTGAGTGCAGAGAGTGCACTGGCACCACTGGGGATGCACTGCAGTGAGTCCAGAGAGTGCAGTGGCACCACTGGGGATGCAGTGCAGTGAGTCCAGAGAGTTCATTGGCACCACTGGGGATGCACTGCAGTGAGTCCAGAGAGTGCACTGGCACCACTGGGGATGCAGTGCAGTGAATCCAGTGAGTGCACCGGCACCACTGGGGATGCAGTGCAGTGAGTCCAGAGAGTGCACTGGCACCACTTGGGATGCAGTGCAGCGAGTCCAGAGAGTGCACTGGCACCACTGGGGATGCAGTGCAGCAAGTCTAGAGAGTGCATTGGCACCACTGGGGATGCAGTGCAGTGAGTCCAGAGAGTGCACTGGCACCACTGGGGATGCAGTGCAGTGAGTCCAGAGAGTGCACTGGCACCACTGGGGATGCAGTACAGTGAGTCCAGAGAGTGCACTGGCACCACTGGGGATGCACAGCAGTGAGTCCAGAGAGTGCATTGGCACCACTGGGGATGCAGTGCAGTGAGTCCAGAGAGTGCACTGGCACCACTGGAGATGCAGTGCAGTGAGTCCAGAGAGTGCACTGGCACCACTGGGGATGCAGTGCAGTGAGTCCAGAGAGTGCACTGGCACCACTGGGGATGCAGTGCAGTGAGTCCAGAGAGTGCACTGGCAACACTGGGGATGCAGTGCAGGGAGTCCAGAGAGTTCACTGGCACCACTGGAGATGCACTTCATTGAGTGCAGAGACTGCACTGGCACCACTAGGGATGCAGTGCAGTGAGTCCAGTGAGTGTACTGGCACCACTGGGGATGCACTGCAGTGAGTCCAGAGAGCGCATTGGCACCACTGGGGATGCACTGCAGTGAGTCCACAGAGTGCACTGGCACCAATGGGGATGCACAGCAGTGAGTCCAGAGAGTGCAGTGGCACCACTGGGGATGCAGTACAGTGAGTCCAGAGAGTGCACTGGCACCACTCAGGGTGCAGTGCGGTGAGTCCAGAGAGTGCACTGGCACCAGAGGGAATGCACTGCAGTGAGTCCAGTGAGTGCACTGGCACCACTGGGGATGCAGTGCAGTGAGTGCAGAGAGTGCACTGGCACCACTGGGGATGCACTGCAGTGAGTCCAGAGAGTGCAGTGGCACCACTGGGGATGCAGTGCAGTGAGTCCAGAGAGTGCACTGGCACCACTAGGGCTGCAGTGCAGTGAGTCCAGAGAGTGCACTGGCACCACTGGGGATGCAGTGCAGTGAGTCCAGAGAGTGCTCTGGCACCACTGGGGATGCAGTGCAGTGAGTCCAGAGAGTGCACTGGCACCACTGGGGATGCAGTGCAGTGAGTCCAGAGAGTGCACTGGCACCACTGGTGATGCAGTGCAATGAGTCCAGAGAGTGCTCTGGCACCACTGGGGATGCAGTGCAGTGAGTCCAGAGAGTGCACTGGCACCACTGGTGATGCACTGCAGTTACTCCAGAGAGTGCACTGGCACCACTGGGGATGCACTGCAGTGAGTCCAGAGAGTGCACTGGCACCAGAGGGAATGCACTGCAGTGAATCCAGTGAGTGCACTGGCACCATTGGGGATGCACTGCAGTGAGTCCAGAGAGTGCACTGGCACCACTGGGACTGCAGTGCAGTGAGTCCAGAGAGTGCACTGGCAGCACTGGGGATGCAGTGCACTGAGTCCAGAGAGTGCACTGGCACCACTGGGAATGCAGTGCAGTGAGTCCAGAGAGTGCACTGGCACCACTGGGGATGCAGTGCAGTGAGTCCAGTAAGTGTACTGGCACCACTGGGGATGCACTTCAGTGAGTCCAGAGAGTGCACTGGCACCACTGAGAATGCACTTCAGTGAGTCCACAGAGTGCACTGGCACCACTGGTGATGCAGTACAGTGAGTCCAGAGAGTGCACTGGCGCCACTGAGAATGCACTTCAGTGAGTCCAAAGGGTGCACTGGCACCACTGGGGATGCACTGCAGTGAGTCCAGAGAGTGCACTAGCACCACTGGGAATGCAGTTCAGTGAATCCAGTGAGTGCACTGGCACCACTGGGGATGCAGTGCAGTGAGTCCAGAGAGTGCACTGGCACCACTGGGAATGCACTGCAGTGAGCCCAGAGAGTGCACTGGCGCCACTGGAGATGCAGTACAGTGAGTCCAATGAATGCACTGGCAGCACTGGGGATGCAGTACAGTGAGTCCAGAGAGTGCACTGACACCACTGGTGATGCAGTATAGTGAGTCCAGTGAGTGCACTGGCACCACTGGGGATGCACTGCAGTGAGTCCAGAGAGTGCACTGGCACCACTGGGGATGCAGTGCAGTGAGTCCAGAGAGTGCATTGGCACCACTGGGGATGCACTGCAGTGAGTCCAGAGAGTGCACTGGCACCACTGCGGATTCCCTGCAGTGAGTCCAGAGAGTGCACTGGCACCACTGGGGATGCAGTGCAGTGAGTCCAGAGAGTGCACTGGCACCACTGGGGATGCACTGCAGTGAGTCCAGAGAGTGCACTGGCACCACTGCGGATGCAGTGCAGTGAGTCCAGAGAGTGCACTGGCACCACTGGGGATGCAGTGCAGTGAGTCCAGAGAGTGCACTGGCAGCACTGGGGATGCACTGCAGTGAGCCCAGAGAGTGCACTGGCACCACTGGGGATGCACTGCAGTGAGTCCAGAGAGCGCACTGGCACCACTGGCGATGCACTGCAGTGAGTCCAGAGAGTGCACTGGCACCACTGAGAATGCACTGCAGTGAGTCCAGAGAGTGCACTAGCACCACTGGGGATGCAGTGCAGTGAATCCAGTGAGTGCACTGGCACCACTGGGGATGCAGTGCAGTGAGTCAAGAGAGTGCACTGGAACCACTGGGGATGCGGTGCCGGGTGTCCAGAGAGTTCTTTGGCACCACTGGGGATGCACTGCAGTTACTCCAGAGAGTGCACTGGCAACACTGGGGATGCAGTACAGTGAGTCCAGAGAGTGCACTGGCACCACATGTGATGCAGTGCAGTGAGTCCAGAGAGTGCTCTGGCACCACTGGGGATGCAGTGCAGTGAGTCCAGAGAGTGCACTGGCACCACTGGGAATGCAGTGCAGTGAGTCCAGAGAGTGCACTGGCACCACTGGGGATGCGGTGCAGTGAGTCCAGAGAATGCACTGGCACCAATGGGGATGCAGTGCAGTGAGTCCAGAGAGTGCACTGGCACCACTGGGGATGCAGTGCAGTCAGTCCAGTGTGTGTACTGGCACCACTGGGGATGCACTGCAGTGAGTCCAGAGAGTGCACTGGCACCACTGTGAATGCCCTTCAGTGAGTCCAGAGAGTGCACTGGCACCACTGGGGATGCAGTGCAGTGAGTGCAGAGAGTGCACTGGCACCACTGGGGATGCAGTGCAGTGAGTCCAGAGAGTGCACTGGCACCACTGGGGATGCAGTGCAGTGAGTCCAGAGAGTGCACAGGCAGCACTGGGGATGCAGTGCCGGGAGTCCAGAGAGTGCACTGGCACCACATGTGATGCACTGCAGTGAGTCCAGAGAGTGCTCTGGCACCACTGGGGATGCAGTGCAGTGAGTCCAGTGAGTGTACTGGCACCACTGGGGATGCACTGCAGTGAGTCCAGAGAGTGCACTGGCACCACTGAGAATGCACTTCAGTGAGTCCAGAGAGTGCACTGGCACCACTGGGGATGCAGTGCAGTGAGTCCAGAGAGTGCACTGGCACCACTGAGAATGCACTTCAGTGAGTCCAAAGAGTGCACTGGCACCACTGGGGATGCACTGCAGTGAGTCCAGAGAGTGCACTAGCACCACTGGTAATGCAGTTCAGTGAATCCAGTGAGTGCACTGGCACCACTGGGGATGCAGTGCAGTGAGTCCAGAGAGTGCACTGGCACCACTGGGAATGCACTTCAGTGAGCCCAGAGAGTGCACTGGCACCACTGGAGATGCAGTACAGTGAGTCCAGTGAATGCACTGTCAGCACTGGGGATGCAGTGCAGTCAGTCCAGAGAGTGCACTGGCACCACTGGTGGTGCAGTATAGTGAGTCCAGTGAGTGCACTGGCAACACTGGGGATGCACTGCAGTGAGTCCAGAGAGTGCACTGGCACCACTGGGGATGCAGTGCAGTGAGTCCAGAGAGTTCATTGGCACCACTGGGGATGCACTGCAGTGAGTCCAGAGAGTGCACTGGCACCACTGGGGATGCCCTGCAGTGAGTCCAGAGAGTGCACTGGCACCACTGGGGATGCAGTGCAGTGAGTCCAGAGAGTGCACTGGCACCACTGGGGATGCACTGCAGTGAGTCCACAGAGTGCACTGGCACCACTGGGGATGCAGTGCAGTGAGTCCAGAGAGTGCACTGGCACCACTGGGGATGCAGTACAGTGAGTCAAGAGAGTGCACTGGCACCACTGGGGATGCACTGCAGTGAGCCCAGAGAGTGCACTGGCACCACTGCGGATGCGGTGCCGGGAGTCCAGAGAGTGCACTGGCACCACTGGGGATGCACTGCAGTTGCTCCAGAGAGTGCACTGGCAACACTGGGGATGCAGTACAGTGAGTCCAGAGAGTGCACTGGCACCACATGTGATGCACTGCAGTGAGTCCAGAGAGTGCTCTGGCACCACTGGGGATGCAGTGCAGTGAGTCCAGAGAGTGCACTGGCACCACTGGGAATGCAGTGCAGTGAGTCCAGAGAGTGCACTGGCACCACTGGGGATGCGGTGCAGTGAGTCCAGAGAATGCACTGGCACCACTGGGGATGCAGTGCAGTGAGTCCAGAGAGTGCACTGGCACCACTGGGGATGCAGTGCAGTGAGTCCAGTGAGTGTACTGGCACCACTGGGGATGCAGTGCAGTGAGTCCAGAGAGTGCACTGGCACCACTGTGAATGCCCTCCAGTGAGTCCAGAGAGTGCACTGGCAACACTGGCGATGCAGTGCAGTGAGTGCAGAGAGTGCACTGGCACCACTGGGGATGCAGTGCAGTGAGTCCAGAGAGTGCAGTGGCACCACTGGGGATGCAGTGCAGTGAGTCCAGAGAGTGCACAGGCAGCACTGGGGATGCAGTGCCGGGAGTCCAGAGAGTGCACTGGCAATACTGGGGATGCAGTGCAGTGAGTCCAGAGAGTGCACTGGCACCACTGGGGCTGAAGTGCAGTGAGTCCACAGAGTGCACTGGCACCACTGGGGATGCAGTGCAGTGAGTCCAGAGAGTGCTCTGGCAGCACTGGGGATGCACTGCAGTGAGTCCAGAGAGTGCACTGGCACCACTGGGGATGCAGTGCAGTGAGTCCAGAGAGTGCACTGGCAACACTGGGGATGCAGTGCAGTGAGTCCAGAGCGTGCACTGGCAACACTGGGGATGCAGTGCAGTGAGTCCAGAGAGTGCACTGGCACCACTGGGGATGCAGTGCAGTGAGTCCAGAGTGTGCACTGGCAACACTGGGGATGCAGTGCAGTGAGTCCAGAGATTGCACTGGCACCACTGGGGATGCAGTGCAATGAGTCCAGAGAGTGCTCTGGCACCACTGGGGATGCAGTGCAGTGAGTCCAGAGAGTGCACTGGCACCACTGGGGATGCAGTGCAGTGAGTCCAGAGAGTGCACTGGCACCACTGGGGATGCACTGCAGTGAGTCCAGAGAGTGCACTGGCACCACTGGCGATGCAGTGCAGTGAGTCCAGAGAGTGCACTGGCACCACTGGGGATGCAGTGCAGTGAGTCCAGAGAGTGCACTGGCAGCACTGGGGATGCATTGCAGTGAGTCCACAGAGTGCACTGGCACCAGAGGGAATGCACTGCAGTGAATCCAGTGAGTGCACTGGCACCACTGGGGATGCACTGCAGTGAGTCCAGAGAGTGCACTGGCACCACTGGGACTGCAGTGCAGTGAGTCCAGAGAGTGCACTGGCAGCACTGGGGATGCAGTGCACTGAATCCAGAGAGTGCACTGGCACCACTGGGAATGCAGTGCAGTGAGTCCAGAGAGTGCACTGGCACCACTGGGAATGCAGTGCAGTGAGTCCAGTGAGTGTACTGGCACCACTGGGGATGCACTGCAGTGAGTCCAGAGAGTGCACTGGCACCACTGAGAATGCAGTGCAGTGAGTCCAGAGAGTGCACTGGCACCACTGGGGATGCAGTGCAGTGAGTCCAGAGAGTGCACTGGCACCACTGAGAATGCACTTCAGTGAGTCCAAAGAGTGCACTGGCACCACTGGGGATGCACTGCAGTGAGTCCAGAGAGTGCACTAGCACCACTGGGAATGCAGTTCAGTGAATCCAGTGAGTGCACTGGCACCACTGGGGATGCAGTGCAGTGAGTCCAGAGAGTGCACTGGCACCACTGGGAATGCACTGCAGTGAGTCCAGAGAGTGCACTGGCACCATTGGGGATGCAGTGCAGTGAGTCCAGAGAGTGCACTGGCACCACTGGAGATGCAGTACAGTGAGTCCAGTGAATGCACTGGCAGCACTGGGGATGCAGTGCAGTGAGTCCAGAGAGTGCACTGGCACCACTGGTGATGCAGTACAGTGAGTCCAGTGAGTGCACTGGCACCACTGGGAATGCAGTGCAGTGAGTCCAGAGAGTGCACTGGCACCACTGAGAATGCACTTCAGTGAGTCCAGAGAGTGCACTGGCACCATTGGGGATGCAGTGCAGTGAGTCCAGAGAGTGCACTGGCACCACTGGGGATGCAGTGCAGTGAGTCCAGAGAGTGCACTGGCAGCACTGGGGATGCACTTCAGTGAGTCCAGAGAGTGCACTGGCACCACTGGGGATGCAGTGCAGTGAGTCCAGAGAGTGCACTGGCACCACTGGGGATGCAGTACAGTGAGTCCAGAGAGTGCACTGGCAGCACTGGGGATGCAGTGTAGTGAGTCCAGAGAGTGCACTGGCACCACTGGGGATGCACTGCAGTGAGTCCAGAGAGCGCACTGGCACCACTGGCGATGCACTGCAGTGAGTCCTGAGAGTGCACTGGCACCACTGAGAATGCACTTCAGTGAGTCCAGAGAGTGCACTGGCACCACTGGGGATGCACTGCAGTGAGTCCAGAGAGTGCACTAGCACCACTGGGGATGCAGTGCAGTGAATCCAGTGAGTGCACTGGCAGCACTGGGGATGCACTGCAGTGAGTCCAGAGAGTGCACTGGCACCACTGGGGATGCACTGCAGTGAGCCCAGAGAGTGCACTGGCACCACTGGGGATGCGGTGCCGGGAGTCCAGAGAGTTCTTTGGCACCACTTTGATGCAGTGCAGTTACTGCAGAGAGTGCACTGGCAACACTGGGGATGCAGTACAGTGAGTCCAGAGAGTGCACTGGCACCACATGTGATGCACTGCAGTGAGTCCAGAGAGTGCTCTGGCACCACTGGGGATGCAGTGCAGTGAGTCCAGAGAGTGCACTGGCACCACTGGGGATGCAGTGCAGTGAGTCCAGAGAGTGCACTGGCACCACTGGGGATGCGGTGCAGTGAGTCCAGAGAATGCACTGGCACCAATGGGGATGCAGTGCAGTGAGTCCAGAGAGTGCACTGGCACCACTGGGGATGCAGTGCAGTCAGTCCAGTGAGTGTACTTGCACCACTGGGGATGCACTGCAGTGAGTCCAGACAGTGCACTGGCACCACTGAGAATGCACTTCAGTGAGTCCAGAGAGTGCACTGGCACCACTGGGGATGCAGTGCAGTGAGTCCAGAGAGTGCTTTGGCACCACTGAGAATGCACTTCAGTGAGTCCAAAGAGTGCACTGGCACCACTGGGGATGCACTGCAGTGAGTCCAGAGAGTGCACTAGCACCACTGGGGATGCAGTGCAGTGAGTCCAGAGAGTGCACTGGCACCACTGGAAATGCACTGCAGTGAGCCCAGAGAGTGCACTGGCACCACTGGAGATGCAGTACAGTGACTCCAGTGAATGCACTGGCAGCACTGGGGATGCAGTGCAGTGAGTCCAGAGAGTGCACTGGCACCACTGGTGATGCAGTATAGTGAGTCCAGTGAGTGCACTGGCACCACTGGGGATGCACTGCAGTGAGTCCAGAGAGTGCACTGGCACCACTGGGGATGCAGTGCAGTGAGTCCAGAGAGTGCATTGGCACCACTGGGGATGCACTGCAGTGAGTCCAGAGAGTGCACTGGCACCACTGGGGATGCCCTGCAGTGAGTCCAGAGAGTGCACTGGCACCACTGGGGATGCAGTGCAGTGAGTCCAGAGAGTGCACTGGCACCACTGGGGATGCACTGCAGTGAGTCCAGAGAGTGCACTGGCACCACTGGGGATGCAGTGCAGTGAGTCCACAGAGTGCACTGGCACCACTGGGGATGCAGTGCAGTGAGTCCAGAGAGTGCACTGGCACCACTGGGGATGCAGTGCAGTGAGTCCAGAGAGTGCACTGGCACCACTGGGGATGCAGTGTAGTGAGTCCAGAGAGTGCACTGGCACCACTGGGGATGCACTGCAGTGAGTCCAGAGAGCGCACTGGCACCACTGGCGATGCACTGCAGTGAGTCCACAGAGTGCACTGGCACCACTGAGAATGCACTTCAGTGAGTCCAGAGAGTGCACTGGCACCACTGGGAATGCAGTGCAGTGAGTCCAGAGAGTGCACTGGCACCACTGGGGATGCAGTGCAGTGAGTCCAGAGAGTGCACTGGGCACCACTGGGGATGCAGTGCAGTGAGTCCAGAGAGTGCACTGGCACCACTGGGGATGCAGTGCCGGGAGTCCAGAGAGTGCACTGGCAATACTGGGGATGCAGTGCAGTGAGTCCAGAGAGTGCACTGGCACCACTGGGGCTGAAGTGCAGTGAGTCCAGAGAGTGCACTGGCACCACTGGGGATGCAGTGCAGTGAGTCCAGAGAGTGCTCTGGCAGCACTGGGGATGCACTGCAGTGAGTCCAGAGAGTGCACTGGCACCACTGGGGATGCAGTGCAGTGAGTCCAGAGAGTGCACTGGCAACACTGGGGATGCAGTGCAGTGAGTCCAGAGAGTGCACTGGCACCACTGGGGATGCAGTGCAGTGAGTCCAGAGAGTGCACTGGCACCACTGGGGATGCAGTGCAGTGAGTCCAGAGTGTGCACTGGCACCACTGGGAATGCAGTGCAGTGAGTCCAGAGATTGCACTGGCACCACTGGGGATGCATTTCAGTGAGTCCAGAGAGTGCATGGCACCACAGCTGATGCACTGCAGTTAGTGCAGAGAGTGCACTGGCACCACTGGGGATGCAGTGCAGTGAGTCCAGAGAGTGCACTGGCACCACTGGAGATGCACTCCAGTGAGTCCAGAGAGTGCACTGGCACCAGAGGGAATGCACTGCAGTGAGTCCAGTGAGTGCACTGGCACCACTGGGGATGCAGTGCAGTGAGTGCAGAGAGTGCACTGGCACCACTGGGGATGCAGTGCAGTGAGTCCAGAGAGTGCACTGGCACCACTGGGGATGCAGTGCAGTGAGTCCAGAGAGTGCACAGGCAGCACTGGGGATGCAGTGCAGTGAGTCCAGAGAGTGCACTGGCACCACTGGGGATGCACCTCAGTGAGTCCAGAGAGTGCACTGGCACCACTGGGGATGCACTGCAGTGAGTCCAGTGAGTGTACTGGCACCACTGGGGATGCACTGCAGTGAGTCCAGAGAGTGCACTGGCACCACTGAGAATGCACTTCAGTGAGTCCAGAGAGTGCACTGGCACCACTGGGGATGCAGTGCAGTGAGTCCAGAGAGTGCACTGGCACCACTGAGAATGCACTTCAGTGAGTCCAAAGAGTGCACTGGCACCACTGGGGATGCACTGCAGTGAGTCCAGAGAGTGCACTAGCACCACTGGGAATGCAGTGCAGTGACTCCAGTGAGTGCACTGGCACCACTGGGGCTGCAGTGCAGTGAGTCCAGAGAGTGCACTGGCACCACTGGGGATGCACTGCAGTGAGCCAGAGAGTGCACTGGCACCACTGGAGATGCAGTACAGTGAGTCCAGTGAATGCACTGGCAGCACTGGGGATGCAGTGCAGTGAGTCCAGAGAGTGCACTGACACCACTGGTGATGCAGTATAGTGAGTCCAGTGAGTGCACTGGCACCACTGGGATGCAGTACAGTGAGTCCAGTGAATGCACTGGCAGCACTGGGGATGCAGTGCAGTGAGTCCAGAGAGTGCACTGACACCACTGGTGATGCAGTATAGTGAGTCCAGTGAGTGCACTGGCACCACTGGTGATACAATGCAGTGAGTCCAGAGAGTGCACTGGCACCACTGGGGATGCAGTGCAGTGAGTCCAGAGAGTGCACTGGCACCACTGATGATGCAGTACAGTGAGTCCAGTGAGTGCACTGGCACCACTGGGGATGTAGTGCAGTGACTCGACAGAGTGCACTGGCACCACTGGGGATGCAGTGCAGTGAGCCCAGAGAGTGCACTGGCACCACTTGGGATGCAGTGCAGTGAGTCCAGACAGTGCATTGGCACCACTGGGGATGCACAGCAGTGAGTCCAGAGAGTGCACTGGCACCACTGGGGATGCACTGCAGTGAGTCCAGAGAGTGCACTGGCACCACATGTGATGCACTGCAGTGAGTCCAGAGAGTGCAGAGGCACCACTGGGGATGCAGTGCAGTGAGTCCAGAGAGTGCACTGGCACCACTGGGGATGCAGTGCAGTGAGTCCAGACAGTGCATTGGCACCACTGGGGATGCACAGCAGTGAGTCCAGAGAGCGCACTGGCACCACTGGGGATGCACTGCAGTGAGTCCACAGAGTGCACTGGCACCACTGGGGATGCACTGCAGTGAGTCCAGAGAGTGCAGAGGCAGCACTGGGGATGCAGTGCAGTGAGTCCAGAGAGTGCACTGGCACCACTGGGGATGCAGTGCAGTGAGTCCAGAGAGTGCACTGGCACCACTGGGATGCACTGCAGTGAGCCCAGAGAGTGCACTGGCACCACTGTGGATGCGGTGCCGGGAGTCCAGAGAGTGCTTTGGCACCACTCAGGGTGCAGTGCGGTGAGTCCAGAGAATGCACTGGCACCAATGGGGATGCAGTGCAGTGAGTCCAGAGAGCGCACTGGCAACACTGGGGATGCAGTACAGTGAGTCCAGAGAGTGCACTGGCACCACTGGGGATGCAGAGCAGTGAGTCCAGAGAGTGCACTGGCACCACTCAGGGTGCAGTGCGGTGAGTCCAGAGAATGCACTGGCACCAATGGGGATGCAGTGCAGTGAGTCCAGGGAGCGCACTGGCTCCACTGGGGATGCAGTGCAGTCAGTCCAGTGAGTGTACTGGCACCACTGGGGATGCAGTGCAGTGAGTCCAGAGAGTGCACTGGCACCACTGAGAATGCAGTGCAGTGAGTCCAGAGAGTGCACTGGCACCACTGGGGATGCACTGCAGTGAGTCCAGAGAGTGCACTGGCACCACTGGGGATGCACTGCAGTGAGTCCAGAGAGTGCACTGGCACCACTGGGATGCACTGCAGTGAGCCCAGAGAGTGCACTGGCACCACTGGAGATGCAGTACAGTGAGTCCAGTGAATGCACTGGCAGCACTGGGAATGCAGTGCAGTGAGTCCAGAGAGTGCACTGACACCACTGGTGATGCAGTATAGTGAGTCCAGTGAGTGCACTGGCACCACTGGGGATGCAGTGCAGTGAGTCCAGAGAGTGCACTGGCACCACTGGGGATGCAGTGCAGTGAGTCCAGAGAGTGCACTGGCACCACTGATGATGCAGTACAGTGAGTCCAGTGAGTGCACTGGCACCACTGGGGATGTAGTGCAGTGACTCGAGATAGTGCACTGGCACCACTGGGATGCAGTGCAGTGAGTCCAGAGAGTGCACTGGCACCACTTGGGATGCAGTGCAGTGAGTCCAGAGAGTGCACTGGCACCACTGGGGATGCAGTGCAGTGAGTCCAGTGAGTGCATTGGCACCACTGGGGATGCACTGCAGTGAGTCCAGAGAGTGCACTGGCACCACTGGGGATGCACTGCAGTGAGTCCACAGAGTGCACTGGCACCACTCGGGATGCACTGCAGTGAGTCCAGAGAGTGCACTGGCACCACTGGGGATGCACTGCAGTGAGTCCAGAGAGTGCACGGGCTCCACTGGGGATGCAGTGCAGTGAGTCCAGAGAGTGCACTGGCACCACTGGGGATGCAGTGCAGTGAGTCCAGAGAGTGCACTAGCAGCACTGGGGGATGCAGTGCAGTGATCCAGAGAGTGCACTGGCACACTGGGGATGCACTGCAGTGAGTCCAGAGAGTCCACTGGCACCACTGGGGATGCAGTGCAGTGAGTGCAGAGAGTGCACTGGCAACTTGCTGGGGATGCAGTGCAGTGAGTCCAGAGAGTGCACTGGCAACGCCACTGGGGATGCAGTGCAGTGAGTCCAGAGTGGTGGGCACTGGCACCACTGGGGGATGCAGTGCAGTGAGTCCAGAGATTGCACCTGGCACCACTGGGGATGCACCTCAGTGAGTCCACAGAGTGCACTGGCACCACTGGAGATGCAGTGCAGTGAGAGTCCAGGAGAGTGCACTGGCACCACTGGGGATGCAGTGCAGTGAGTGCAGAGAGTGCACTGGCACCACTGGGGATGCACTGCAGTGAGTCCAGAGAGTGCACTGGCACCAGAGGGAATGCATACCTGCAGTGAGTCCAGTGAGTGCACTGGCACCACTGTGGATGCAGTGCAGTGAGTCCAGAAGAAAGTGCACTGGCACCACTGGGGTGCAGTGCTGTGAGTCCAGAGAGTGCACTGGCACCACTGGGGATGCAACTGCAGTGAGTCCAGAGAGTGCACAGGCAGCACTGGGGATGCAGTGCAGTGAGTATAGAGGAGTGCACTGGCACCACTGGGGATGCCCTGCAGTGAGTCCAGTAGAGTGCACTGACACCAGTGGGGATGCACTACCCAGTGAGTCCAGAGATTGCACTGGCACCACTGGGGATGCAGTGCAGTGAGTCCAGAGAGTGCACTGGCACCACTGGGGATGCAGTGCAGTGAGTCCAGAGAGTGCACTGGCACCACTGGGGATGCACTGCAGTGAGTCCAGTGAGTGCACTGGCAGCACTGGGGATGCAGTGCAGTGAGCTCCAGAGAAGTGCACTGGCACCACTGGGCATGCAGTGCTGTGACTCCAGAGAGCGCACTGGCACTTCTTCCTGGGGGTGCAGTGCAGTGAGTCCAGAGAGTGCACTGGCACCACTGGCAGGGATGGTACACTCTGCAGTGAGTCCAGAGAGTGCACTAGCACCACTGGGGGATGCAGTACAGTGAGTCCAGTGAGTGCACTGGCACCCACAACCTGGGGATGGTAGTGCAGTGACTCGAGAGAGTGCACTGGCACCACTGGGGATGCAGTGCAGTCAGTCCAGTGAGTGGCATTGGCACCACTGGGGATGCACTGCAGTGAGTCCAGAAGAGTGCACTGGCACCACTGGGGATGCACTGGCAGTGAGTCCACAGAGTGCACTGGCACCACTGGGGATGCCCTGCAGTGAGTCCAGAGAGTGCACTGGCAGCACTGGGGATGCAGTTGCAGTGAGTCCAGAAGAGTGCACTGGCAACACCTGGGGATGCAGTGCAGTGAGTCCAGAGAGTGCACTGGCACCCTACTGGGGATGCACTGGCAGTGAGTCCAGAAGAGTGCACTAGCACCACTGGGGATGCAGTGCAGCGTGAATCCAGGGAGTGCACTGGCACCACTGGGGATGCAGTGCAGTGTGAGTCCACAGAGTGCACTGGCACCACTGGGGATGCACTGCCAGTGAGCCCAGAGAGTGCACTGGCACCACTGGGGATGCGGTGCCGGGAGGTCCAGAGAGTGCTTTGGCACCACTGGGGATGCAGTGCTGTTACTCCAGAGAGTGCACACTGGCAACACTGGGGATGCAGGTACAGTGGAGGTCCAGAGAGTGCACTGGCACCACTGGGGATGCCAGAGCAGTGAGTCCAGAGAGTGCACTGGCACCACTCAGGGTGCAGTGCGGGTGAGTCCAGGAGAATGCACTGGCACCAATGGGGATGCAGTGCAGTGAGTCCAGATAGCGCACTGGCTCCACTGGGGATGCAGTGCAAGTGAGTCCAGAGAGAGTGCACCTTGGCACCACTGGGGATGCAGTTCAGTGAGTCCAGAGGAGTGCACTGGCACCACTGAGAATGCACTTCAGTGAGTCCAGGGGAGAGTGCACTGGCACCACTGGGGATGCAGTTCCAGTGAGTCCAGAGAGTGCACTGGCACCACTGAGAATGCACTTCAGTGAGTCCCAGAGAGTGCACTGGCACCACTGGGGATGCACTGGCAGTGAGCCCAGAGAGTGCACTGGCACCACTGGGGATGCCACTGCAGTGAGTCCAGAGAGTGCACTGGCACCACTTGGGATGCACACTGCAGTGAGTCCAAGAAGGAATGCACTGGGCAACCACTGGGGATGCAGTACAGTGAGTCCAGAGAGTGCACTGGCACCACTCGCTGGGGATGCAGTGCAGTGGAGTCCAGAGAGAGTGCACTGGCACCACTGGGGATGCTCACCTGCAGTGAGTCCAGAGAGTGCACTGGCACCACTGGGGATGGGCACTGCAGTGAGTCCAGATATTGCACTGGCACCACTGGGGATGCAGTGCAGTGAGTCCAGAGAGTGCACTAGCAGCACTGGGGATGCAGTGCAGTGAGTCCAGAGAGTGCACTGGCACCACTGGGGATGCACTGCAGTGAGTCAGAGAGTCCACTGGCACCACTGGGGATGCAGTGCAGTGAGTGCAGAGAGTGCACTGGCAACACTGGGGATGCAGTGCCAGTGAGTCCAGAGGAGGATGGCACTGGCACCACTGGGGGGATGCAGTGCAGTGAGGTCCAGAGTGTGCACTGGCACCACTGGGGATGCAGTGCAGTGAGTCCAGAGATTGCACTCTGGCACCACTGGGGATGCACCTCCCAGTGAGTCCACAGAGTGCACTGGCACCACTGGAGATGCAGTGCAGTGAGTCCAGAGAGTGCACTGGCACCACTGGGGATGCAGTGCAGTGAGTGCCAGAGAGTGCACTTGGCACCACTGGGGGATGCACCTGCAGTGAGTCCAGAGAGTGCACTTGGCACCAGAGTGGAACAGTGCACTGCAGTGGTAGTTCAGTGAGTGCACTGGCACCACTGTGGATGCAGTGCAGTGAGTCCAGAGGAGTGCACTGGCACCACTGGGGTGCAGAATGCCTTGTGAGTCCAGAGAGTGCACTGGCACCCACTGGGGATGCACTGCAGTGAGTCCAGAAGGGAAGTGCACCTTTACCCAGGCAGCACTGGGGATGCAGTGCAGTGAGTATAGAGAGTGTGGCACTGGCACCACTGGGGATGCCCTGCAGTGAGTCCAGAGAGTGCACTGACACCAGTGGGGATGCACTACAGTGAGTCCAGAGATTGCACTGGCACCACTGGGGATGCAGTGCAGTGAGTCCAGGAGAGTGCACTGGCACCACTGGGGGATGCAGTGCAGTGAGTCCAGAAGGAGTGCACTTGGCACCACTGTGGGGATGCACTGCAGTGAGTCCAGTATGAGTGCACTGGCAGCACTGGGGATGCAGTGCAGTGAGTCCAGAGAGTGCACTGGCACCACTGGGCATGCAGTGCTGTGACTCCAGAGAGCGCACTGGCACCACTGGGGGTGCAGTGCAGTGAGTCCAGAGAGTGCACTGGGCACCACTGGGGATGCACTGCAGTGAGTCCAGAGAGGATGCACTCAGCACCACTGAGGGATGCAGTACAGTGAGTCCAGTGAGTGCACTGGCACCCCACTGGGGATGTAGTGCAGTGACTCGAAAGAGAGTGCACTGGCACCACTGAGGGATGCAGTGCAGTCAGTCCAGTGAGTGACCCATTGGCACCACTGGGGATGCTACTGCAGTGAGTCCAGAGAGTGCACTGGCACCACTGGGGATGCACTGCCACAGTGAGTCCACAGAGTGCACTGGCACCACTGGGGATGCCCTGCAGTGAGTCCAGAGAGGTGCACTGGCAGCACTGGGGATGCAGTGCGGAAGTGAGTCCAGAGAGTGCACTGGCAACACTGAGGGATGTGCAGTGCAGTGAGTCCAGAGAAGTGCACTGGCACCACTGGGGATGCACACTGCAGGAGTGAGTCCAGAGAGGTGCACTAGCACCACTGGGGATGCAGTGCACAGTGAATCCAGGGAGTGCACTGGCACCACTGGGGATGCAGTGCAGTGAGTCCACAGGAGTGCACTGGCACCACTGGGGATGCACTGCAGTGAGCCCAGAGAGTGCACTGGCACCACTGGGGGATGGCGGTGCCGGGGAGTCCAGAGAGTGCTTTTGGCACCACTGGGGATGCAGTGCAGTTACTCCAGAGAGTGCACTGGCAACACTGGGGATGCAGTACATGTGAGTCCAGAGAGGTGCACTGGCACCACTGGGGATGCAGAGCAGTGAGTCCAGAAGGAAATTGCTGCACTGGCACCACTCAGGGTGCAGTGCGGTGAGCTCCAGAGAATGCACTGGCACCAATGGGGATTGCAGTGCAGTGAGTCCAGACTCAGCGCACTGGCTCCACTGGGGGATGCAGTGCAGTGAGTCCAGAAGGAGTGCACACCTGGCACCACTGGGGATGCAGTTCAGTGAGGTCCAGAGAGTGCACTGGCACCACTGAGAATGCACTTCAGTGAGTCCAAGAGAGTGCACTGGCACCACTGGGGATGCAGTTCAGTGAGTCCAGAGAGTGCACTGGCACCACTGAGAATGCACTTCAGTGAGTCCAGAGAGTGCACTGGCACCACTGGGGGATGCACTGCAGTGAGCCCAGAGAGTGCACTGGCACCACTGGGGATGCACTGCAGTGAGTCCAGAGGAGATGCACTGGCACCACTTGGGATGCACTGCAGTGGAAGTCCAGGAGAAGAATGCACTGGCAACTTGCATGGGGATGCAGTACAGTGAGTCCAGAGAGTGCACTGGCACCACTGGGGATGCAGTGCAGTGAGTCCAGAAGAGTGCACTGGCACCACTGGGGATGCACTTCACAGTGAGTCCAGAGAGTGCACTGGCACCACTGGGGATGCACTGCAGTGAGTCCAGATATTGCCGCAACCTGGCACTTTCACTGGGGATGCAGTGCAGTGAGTCCAAAAGACTTCACTGTTACCACTGGGAATGCAGTGCAGTGAGTCCAAAGCACTCTCACTGTTACCACTGGGAATGCAGTGCAGTGAGTCCAGAGAGTGCACTGGCAGCACTGGGGATGAAGTGAAGTGAGTGCAGAGAGTGCACTGGCACACACTGTGGATGCAGTGCAGTGAGTCCAGAGAGTGCACTGGCACCACTGGGGATGCAGTGCAGTGAGTCCAGAGAGTGCACTGGCACCACTGGGGATGCAGTGCAGAGGATTACTCAGGGATTACTGGAGCCTTGCATGTCACCTCATAACACTCCTTTATTACCTATCAAGAAACCTGATGGCTACTTATCGGCTAGTCCAAGACTTGAGGGAAGTCAACAAAAGAACAATAACCAGATTTCCTGTAGTAGCTAACCCACATACTTTGCTAGAAGTCAGCTGTCCCCAGCGCAGGAGATGGTATAGTGTCATAGACCTAAAAGATGTGTTTTGGGCATGTCCCTCTAAAAAAGGAGAATGCAGGGATTATTTCGCTCGCTTCGAGTGGGGAAGACCCCCTGCAACCCACTCGGAAACAACAATTAAGATGGACCGTGCTTCCCCAAGGATTCACGGGAATCACCAAATCTATTTGGTCAGGCATTAGAACAAGTATTAGAGAATTATGAACCCGAATCCTGACGTAACCTTAGTCCAATATGTGGGTAGATTTGTTGTTCCAGCAGAGGAAGAGGAGGGAGAGAGTCAGGAGGCAGTCAGGACAGAATGTATCAAGCTACTAAACTTCTTGAGCTTAAAGGGACTAAAAGTATCAGAAGTCAATTAGAGAACTACAGTTTACGGAGGAAGAGGTGAAAATATTTAGGACATTGGCTCAGTAAGGGCACTAAGAAACTAGACCCCGAACGAGTAAATGGGATTTTGTCACTACCAAGCGCCAAAAGCAAAAGACAAGTTAGGCAGTTGCTGGGATTGTTAGGATATTGTCGGCCAATGGATTGAAAATTATAGTAGTAAGGTGAAGTTTTTGTACCAGAAACTGGTCGGGGAAGGACTAATGAGAATGGAACCAAAGCGATGAGCAAAGTCTGATAGACTTAAAAATGGATTTAGTGAAGACGCTCCCGTGTTAAACTTACCCGAGGTGAAGCAGACCACTTTTATCTTATTTATTAACACAGAGAGGGGAGGGACAGCGCGTCGTGGGTCTTAACTCAAGACTGGGCAGGGAAAAAAGAAACCCGTGGGATATCTGTCTAAACTTTTGGACCCCCTTGGGTAGGGGATGGCTCTCACCCCTGTCTCCAGGCAGGCTGGTCGCGGCAATGCGCTCTTGGTGGAAGAAAGGCATAAAATTACTTCTTTTGGGGGGTGAATTAAGAGTATTGTCACCTCACAATATAAGGGGGATCCTGCAGCAAAAGGCTGATAAATGGATAACTGATGTGCGGCTCACTGAAATATGAAGGCATCTTAATCTCCTCACCTAAACTGGAGCTTGAACTCACAGCTCTGCAGAAACCCGAGCGCAATTCTTATGTGGGGAACCAAAAGGGGACATATCCCACGACTCGCTTCTGATTATCCGAAGTAGTATTACAGAATCGCAGAGGACTCAGATTTATTGTACTTACAACAAGGAGGGTTTGTGCACCGCACTCAGGGAATGAGAATGTTGTGTATATGCTGACCATACTGGAAGATTGTGAGAGATACCATGACCAAACTTAGAGAAGGATTGGAAAAGAGAAAAAAGAGAGCGGGAGGCCCAGCAAAGCTGAGTACGAGTCCTGGCATAATCACTCGCCGTGGCTCACCACTCTCTTGTCAACAATAGTTGGGTCCCGCTGATTTACTATTAACCCTAGGACTGGACGTTCGGTCCTTGTATCCTTAACAAAGTAGCATAGCTATTGTTAAAAGGTAGGAACTGGAAGCTGCTCATCTGAGGCTTATGAGGACAAAGTACGAATCTATAATTGAAAGACCCATGCTAGAGGAAACATTAATCCTGAGTCAATTAGGGAGCTAAATAGATTTAATGAACAAAATGATACAGAGAAAAAGGGGGGATTGTAACGGTGTAAAGTCCTTGTTTGTTCATTAAATGTTGCTCATAGGGGGGTTTCAACGGTTGACTGCTTATACCCCCAATATCCTGTTGAAAGGAGAAAAAAACAAGTATAGGAATTTTCTGTTCAGTTAACAATTGCAGTGAGCAGAAAACCAGCTCCCAAAAAAGGGCAAAAATGGCATTCACCCTTCGCATGGGAACACACATATCAGCAGCAAAGTCACAACCTGCAACGCAGAGGACGACGACGATCTTCAACCCCACGACCACCAGAGGCCTGATGGCAAAGCCCACCCACTAGCAACAGGCCGCGCAGTCATGAGAAGACACGGAGGAGGTGCTACTAAACCCGGAACTACTAGGCTATAAATCGGAGACTCTGGCGGGGCTTAGAGTGTGTGTGCCCGTTGGCGGAGCAGGGGGGGGGGGGGGAGACTCCCCGAGCGCCCAGAGCTGTTTTACTTATCGCTGCTTGCTGAATTGCTCAAATAAATTGAAATTGGATATACCTTACCCACGATGTGTCGGGAATGATTTCTACCAAAATTAATTTATAATGAATTGGTGCCGTGACTACGGAAAGTGGTAGCTTGGCTGGAACCCTCCCAGGGGGGCACGCCCGGCTGATTCTGCGGTCCCTGTCTGGAGGTCCCCAAGCCAAGGCACCCCTACCGACGAACCTAAAGTTCCAGCGATAGAAGTAAATAAACAACCAGTAACGCCTTAATCTTTGTGCACTGAAGCTCCGAACGAAGACTCAGGGTAGTGAGTAAGTGTAGGCCGCTTATCAGTTCGGTTGGGGTTGGGAATCCCAGAGTGTGCCTGTGTGAGAAGCGTCCAATCAAGGACGAAGCGAGTGCGGACTCCCTGGTAGTGCGGTCTCCAACCTCCCGCGAGGGACTTTGGGCCACGGCCACGAACGGGAGGCGAAGCCCGTGTGTGCGTGTGAAGGCACTCTGGAAGATGGGACAGAAGAAGAGCAAGTCTTCTGGTCCCATGGGTGGAGTCAGAACCTAAGGTTAGGTTGCTCCCCGATACCATCGGGGGGGGGGGGGAAAGCACGTTAGGGTTAATGATTAAACATTGGAATGATTACACCCTCTAGGCGGGGTAAGAGGACAAAGTTAAGATGATACATTATTGGCCAGTGTTTGGATCCCTTGAGGATCGGACCTGTCAGGCTCTAAATATTTATGTGAATTCGAAGGAGCCTTTGCTTTCAGCCTAGGGGGGAGAGTGCCAGTAGTGCACACTTACGGATAGAATCTGAGACCACGAGCCAACCTTGTACCCGTTAAAGGGGGGAGAAAAAGGGGGGAGGAAGGGAGGAATGAACGAAATGAGGAGGAAGTCCTGCTTTCACCCCCCCCCTTATTTGTCCCGCTTCTCTACCTCCAGCTCCCCTACGGCTCCGAATTACCATACTGAGTTCCGATTTGACCACGGACACCCCTCGGAGGACTAGACAGGGTAACTCGGGAGCCAAACTAGAAATGCGAGAAGACGGGGGTAAAACTATATCCCCTAAGAGAGGTTGCAACAGGGAGGGCCCCAACCCAGCATGGGACTACGCCTCCATCCCCCTAAATACGGGGAGACGACAGAGAATTCAAAGAAGGAAATGGGAAATCTATTAGAAGATCCTCTTGGAGTCTCTGAGCGAGTAGACCAGTTCTTGGGGCCTAATGTGAGATTACAGCTGACACAGGAAGACCTCCAGGACATTTTTAGGTATACTTATTTATTTATCACTGCAGAAGAGAGGAACATGATCCGGAGGGCTGGAATGCGAATATGGGACCAGCAACACCAGCAGGGTCCTGCGGGAGACCTTAAATGGCGCCTACAGGAGGCCTGAGAGACTGGCATAACCACAATGAACAAGATAGGGTTCAGTATGCAGGGATTTAAGGACTATTATTAGTACCAAGGTATAAGAGAGTCAGTCCCTAGAGGACAAAATATAAATAAGGCCTTTAGTGAATATCAGGAGAAGGATGAAACGCCCACCGAATGGCTGAAGAGATTAAGGAAGATACCTCCAGCTCTGTTCGGGGACTGGACCCCGTACACCGGTGGGACAGGCCGTGTTAAAAACGCATAATTTGTGGCAAAATCATGGGGGGGATATCCAGGCGGAAATTAGAAAAAATTAGAGGCTTGGCAGGGGGGGATAGAGGGATGGATGAACTGCTGGAGAAAACCTGTATGTGTATATGTGCGCAGAGAAGAGAGAGACTCCAGAAAAGGCAGACCAGGATTCTAGTGGCAGCGGTCCGGGAAGGACAAAAAGGGCTCTCCCCTCCCCCTCGGCCTTCCGATGGGTGTTCCGCTACCACGAAAAAGACCACTCCCGAGGAGCCAGAGTGATCAGAGGGATCTAAGACAGGTAGAATGTTTTTATTGCCAAAAGAAGGGACACACGTGAAAAAGGACTGCAGAAAACGCTTACAAGGCGCAGCGAATGTTTAAAGAAGATTCCGGGGAGTCAGGGGCTCCATCTTCTGGGGACTTCTGGGTATAACGGAGCCCTTGATAAAATTGAAGTTGAGGTCCCCAGCATCAAGAAGTGGAGTTCCTTGTGGACTCTGGGGCAGAAAAGATGCCATGACTGTCCAAATGGTACCCCAGGGATGTCTAACCTTCCTTCGGAGAAATTGCAGGTGATAGGGTCTCAGTAATAAAAGGCGTGGAAATAGAGACCCCAGCCCAAAGTTGCACAGGATCCTTTTACACAGCTAGTACCAGAAGCTGGAATATAACCTGTTGGGAAGAGACTTAATGATTAAGCTAAAAATTAATTTGGAGTGCTGAAAAATAAAGGGATTGAAAGTTAAATTATACGCCCTCACGGTAGAGGGATGAGGCAAAAAATAAATCCCGAGGTGTGGTATTCTCCCGAATCCAGTAAGCCGCTTAAATATTAGTCCCTTTAGAAGTCACTATCAGGAATCCTGAGATTCCCATCAGGTAAAACAATACCCAATGTCTCAAAAAGAGAGAGAAAGGCAGGAAGGGGCTGCACCCAGTAATCAAGAGGTTACTACAACAGGGATTACTGGAGCCTTGCATGTCACCTCATAACACTCCTTTATTACCTATCAAGAAACCTGATGGCTCTTATCGGCTAGTCCAAGACTTGGGAGGGAAGTCAACAAAAGAACAATAACCAGATTTCCTGTAGTAGCTAACCCAACATACTTTGCTAAGTCAGCGTGTCCCCAGCGCAGAGATGGTATAGTGTCATAGACTAAAAGATGTGTTTTGGGCAATGCTCCTCTAAAAAGGGAATGCA